>NC_090322.1:237691510-237994540 GCF_040869045.1 Eurosta solidaginis
TCTAAGTTTCACTCCAACATCCGCGTTTTCTGTTGTTGACATTTTACCACTGTTTCCCCTTTCTTTCTGATAAGCAACTTTCAAGGTAGTTGTTTCCTCACTATTAGGATCTTTACTTACATCCTGCAGCTTGAGACCTACGTGCTTTGCGGGTGCAGCTAGCCTAGCACACAACCCTAGAACAAGGTTCTTTCCACCTCCTAAAAGTGTGTTTATTGACTTCAGCTGATATGTGCCTCATCATTCCGCCCACAATCTCTTCCACCTCATACTGGCTGCAGCACTGATGGTTTTCCGCGGCAAAGCGACTTTTCGCTACCTTCGGTCACCAACTCAAACATTTCGCAGCGAAGTCTAGTGCCGATGAATGCCCGGCTCAATGTGTGGTAAGGTGATCGTTATTTTCTAAGGCTCCGTTGAAATACAGCCAAGTATACGCTCTGACTGGTTTGGTGTCTACCCTATTGAGGGCGGATAGAAGATTTGATAAAGAGTAGACGACAGCGCCTATCACTGACTGTTATGTTAAATAAGCTCCAAGACCGTGGTTTTATCTCCATAACCAAGTCCATATTCAAAAGGATCGTGCAAAGGTTTAGTAGGGATGTTCTGTCATTGTAACAAAATAAAAATATTAATACAAAAAAGTTTAAGACTTCCTTTGCAGCCGGGTAAAAAACTGGGTATCTTTCTAATTGCGCGTACAGTTTTACTCAAAATAAGTGGATTGATGAATTTTATCCTTTTGAATGCAAAGTCCCTGACTGTTATTCCTTTTACAGTGAAATATTTTTCCGAACTTTTATTTTTTTAGTCCGAAAAATATTATTAAATCAGAACTTTTATTTTTATGGACAGAATAAAAGTCCGGCCCTATAACTATCGGTCCTTCCGATAAAAATATTTTCTTAGCCGGGGCGTTATCCTCCATTCGCATAACATGGCTTAGCCAACGTAGCCGCTGCGTTTTTATTATATAACAGCAGACCCCGCAGACATTGTTCTTCCCTAACCTTAGTCTATCTGCATATCTCTTAAGAAGATTTTACCCCTTCCCTCACCCCCACCCAGTTCTAGTCCCAGTCCCAGTCCCAGTCCCAATCCCAGTTTCAGTCCCAGTCATAATCCCAGTCCCAATCCCAGTTTCAGTCCCAGTCACAATCCTAGTTCCAGTCCTAGCTACAGTTCTGATTCCAATCCCAATCCCGCTCCCAGTCGGTCCCTGGGCCATTTCCTGGGAAAAAAAAGTTTCGTAAATACTAATCTAGGCAAAGGTCTACCAATATACGAAACGTTAGGCAAATCAAACGATTAATAGAATTTCTTTGAATAGATCGGTCCCTGGTCCACTTCCCGAAAATATACCAAATTTCAAGCAAATGGAACTATGAACCCATTTTGTTCGAATACATCGGTCCCTGGCCCGAAGTTTCGTGAATGCGAATCTGAGCAAAAGTCTACCAATATACCAAATTTTAGGCAAATCAAACGTTTAATAGAATTTGTTTGAATAGATCGGTCCCTGGTTCACTTTTCGAAAAAAATAATCGTAATTACTAATCTAGGCAAAGGGCTACCTGTATACCAAATTTCAAACAAATCTAACTATGAACCGGACTTCTTCGAATACATCCGTCCCTGACGCGAAGTGTCGTGAATGCGAATCTAGGCAAAGGGCTACCTATATACGAAATTTCAGACAAATATAACCATGAATATAAGATATTCCAATGGATCGGTCTCTGGTCCACTTCTTGGAAAGAATTTTTCTCTCCGTAAGAATCATTTTCGTACTTCAAGGAATATCCTTAAAAAAGAAGTAACTAAATCGCTCCAACCGTTCTTTTTTATATTATGGACTAACAGACTTGGCAGACTTTGTTAAATATGTACATATATATGTCAAGCTGATATGAAATGAAAGTACATACATATGTCCTACGCCCGAAATTAAATAACGCAGCGAATGCTATGTATGTACGTATGTGTCGCATCATGACTCACTCAAATGCAATTTGCGCGCTCAGTTGACAGCGAACAACCACATGCATATAGCTGTGTAAACAAAAATGTTATGATTTTTTACTACAAAAGTGAAGTTTTTAGACTTTTTTAGGGAAATTTTAGAATTTTTCTCTCCGTAAGAACAATCCTCGTAACGGTCCAACCGTTCTCGATTTTCGCGCTAATTTCACAATTCAGCGACTTATTTTTATATCATAGATATGTATATACGTTGATGTCTGCGTAAAGCTCATGCAGCTCATCATTAAATCTTCTGCGGTACTGGCTGACGCGAAATCTTTTACTATTTCCAAACTATGGCCGCCAACAGTAGCGTGGGCGCAAATGCTCTGCCTTCTATGATATCAATGCCGTCAGCACGCTTTTATAGAATATTGTTCCAGGGCGGCTAAGCTCAGCAGCTAGTACAATTTTCTCCAGCATCAAATTCAATTGAAAACGGTGTATCAAATTTCAAGGAAAAATCTCAATTGGACTAAACCTTATAGCGAAAAACAGGTGCAAATTTACTCTGGAAAAGCTATAAGTATGGTACTATGGGAGTTGGTTACAGTTTTTCGATGCCGAATTTCCAGTATTAGTAACAAAATATTTTGAAAAGTTGTTTCAGGTTTCAAATAAAGATATTTAGGAGGTTCGATTGGTAAAAACTCGTTTCGTTTGGATGATAAGTTCCTTAGTTATGGAGCCGACTTTTATTCTGTCCTTAAAAAATAAAAGTCCAAATTCCACTTTTATTTTCCGACTTATGAAATAAAATTCCGAACTTAACTTTTATTTGCGGATTTTTTTGTTTCAAAAAGTGCGAGAAAGAAAAAGTATGCATGATTCGTCATGAAAATGCTATGGGTGTCCCCGCGATCCCATAGCCATTAACCTAGGACAATTTTTTTAACAAGACTTTTTCGACTAAAAAAAACTATTACAATGGGTACCGCTCAAATTAATATTTATCAGATTTTTATATATGCAAAGAATTAGTTTTTAAACGGTTTTATTTAGCTTGACTCTGTGTACCGAGCGTTGTTTACAAATTTTTTTATTGACATTTACGTATAAGCTACAAGCTTGAAACTTGGAATATAGTTCAGAACCCGATGATAATGCAATAATAAGAAAAAACTTCGGTAGGTGGCGCATGAATTGAAATATTTCAAAAAATCCTATTTGTGGTCCGATTGGGCTCATATTTGAAACACATATTACATACATGAATAGAAAGAGACATATGAAAAAAATCGCAGCCAGGTGGCGCAAGGATCGAGATCGTTTTGGCTCATTGAACAAATATTACATACAGGCCGGTAAAAGTTGCATCAAAATACTTTGGAGCACATACGTTCAAATTATGTAAGTGAAATTTAAGTAAAAAATCAAGTCCCGGTAGAAGTGACGTCAAAATACTTTGGAGCACAAATTTTGTAAGCGAAATTTAAGTAAATAATAATAAAAAAATTGTTTAAGTTAAACGGTTTTATTTTGGTTTTGGAATAGTAAGTAGAAAATGTTTCAGACAACCTGCCATAGCTGCGCAGATAGATCCATTTCGAAGGGTGTTAAGCCTTCGTCATCAGTACGCATTAGGCACCCTGCGCTAACCATTTAGCTATACAGCGGTGGTTTGTTTGACTGACAAATTGCTACTATTCCTTCTTACCAACTATATTTATTCAGCGTTGCAAGACACTGATAATGTTGGATTTTTTTATTGTCAATTACTTTGTTTGACATTTCTCAAGTGCTCATGGTTTATTAACAATTGTTTTTGTTTTATCGACCTATTGATAACCATGAGCACCTGGGAAATGTCAAACAAAGTAGCTGACAATAAACAAATCCAACATTATCAGTGTCTTGCAACAGATGGCGCAACGCTGAATAAATATAGTTGGTAAGAAGGAATAGAAGTAGCAATTTGTCAGTCAAACAAACCACCGCTGTATAGTTAAATGATTAGCGCAGCATGCCTAAAGCGTACTGATGATGAAGCCTTAGCACCCTTCGAAATGGATCTATCTGCGCAGCTATGGTAGGTTGTCTGAAAAATTTTCTACTTACTGTTCCAAAAAAAAATAAAATTTTTCAGTTATAGAAAAATTACAAAAACAATAATCATTACAAAAAATTATTGTTGTGGCAAAGGCAAAAAAAAAGTAGGCAATCATTTGTGCAAGTATCACTCAAATATACACGCGCATATGAGAAGCTATAACGTGCATCTGTAATAATAAATCTGGTAATTTTATAGCTGCTAACTAACTTAAATTCTAGAAACGCCTAGAAGTATGCGAACGAGGAAATCGAAGAGTATAAAAGAACGCAAGCTGAGCAATAATGGAATCAGTTTGATTTAGGCACGCTATCTGTTGAGAAGTAAAAGTGTTGTTGTGAAAGTAGTCTAATAAAGGCCATTTTGCATTATTGATTATTAGAGTCATTTATTCAACAGTTTAATGATTCGAGCGTTAGCAGAAGGTTGCAAATAAGCGGAATTGCACTAAATTCGTTACAATATTATTTCTAACTTGCTGTTTTTTATGTACGGGTCCCTTTTTCGCTCTTATTTGGAATCCAAATCTATATCGGGCTATTAGCGAGCTTTGGGCAATTTTGGTAGTAGTGCTTTTGTTTAGCTATATTTTATTAAAATAATTTGTTAAGAATAAACGATTGTGAGCACACAAAGAAATCTATTGTGAATATTTGCACTGCATTACCGGCAGTTGCTATTGTACGCTAGATGGCAGTCAAGCTGTAAATTAATATATTTATTTCATATTTCATATTTATTTCATATTTATTTATTTAATTCTATGATTACAAAAATCTTACAGACTAGATTCCATATGGATATATGTGTACATATGTATATGGATAGTACTAAACTATTTAGCTTAAAACAGAAAATAACATATTTTTAAAGCAAGTTCGAGATAAAAAATCAATGCAATGATTGGAATTAATAGAGTTGATTACACTTAGAGCGCGTGTGATTGGAGCATTCATCGCATAATTAGAACTTAACTTTTCAATAGTAAACACATTATGTTGGCGTAAGTTACGTGGTGGCACATGAAAGTTCAATAATGCAAGAAGTATTGGACAATCAATAATGCCATTAACGATATCATAAATGAATATAATAGAAGAAATTACCCTTCTACTCTCTAATGTATGCAGATTAATTAACTTACACCTGGATGTATATGAAGGGATCGGCAGGTCAAAATTTATGTCAGATAAGCAATATTTCATAAATACTTTTTGAACCTCACAGTATGGACACCAGATTATAGAACCATATTCCAGCCTTGATCTTACAAACGCATTATACAATAACTTTTTAGTATATGGGTTTCTAAACTCTGAGCCATTTCTTTTTATAAATGCCAATAAAGAATACGCTTGAGGGATTATAAAATTTAATTGTTCAATGAACATAAATGGTGAATCAAATACGATACCTAAGTCTCGAATTTTATTGACCCTTACCAAAGGTATATCAGAAACGTAATATGTTGAAATCAAATTCTTATTTAATTTAGAATACGTAACACTGTAACATTTACTGACATTGAGAGCACGCCTATTCCTGTTGCACCAGCTGATTTCTGTTGATATTTGATAAGAGACTTTTATATTGGTTGCGCTAGATGCGCACGGGTCAGGCTCGTATTTTAATATATGCATAATTAAGAATAACTGAACCTGACGTTTTTAGAAATTCCACGCGCCCAACGCTTTTATTTAATTGTCTGATCAACGCCCTAGATTGATGAGGAGTGTGATGACTAGTACCTAGGGCCTACCTAATTATTTTCTAGATTTTAGTATATCAAAAAAACAAATTTTGTATGAATTAAGCGGGGGTTGCTCTTATTGCTTTTAAATGAATGAAAACATTTATTTGATGAAATTTTTAATTTATAATGTATTTAATAATTTGGGAAAAATCGTCACGCTGTTTAAATTTTTCCCAAATTATTAAATAAAAAATGTTTTTAATTATTTTATTCTTGGTTCATTCGTACAAATGGACGCTTTATCGCAAGACCTGCCAGTGAAGGAAAAGGGATTCAGTCCCATATTTCCATGCTCTCTGCTATGTTTTGCGGTATAATAATAAATTGATAATTACAAGTTTACATGCTGAAATGCATTTATTATGTAAATATTTATTTAACTGATGAAAATATTTAATTTACCTGTTTTTGTTATTTTTTTTTGTTTTTTTTTGTTAAATTAGTTGTAATTGTATAACTGCGTGCACTTCACTTTATTTTTTAATCTGTTTTGTTTAGTTACATTAACATTTTCGGTGGTGGTTTAACTAAATTTATATTTATTTTGCAGTTGTTTTTTCTTATTACATAAATACACATAAACACTACACAATTAAGGTGCAAAACTGACTTTTTTGTGGTTTGTGTGCTCGGATATTTTGCTAATCGGCTATGAACTACGGGCTTATTAGTCTTAAAATATTTTTTTAATATTTTTTTTTAATATCATGCATACTTTTTTTTAAGTTTTGCACGAATACATTTAATTAAGATAATTTTTATTTGATATTTACAAATTCTATTTAAAATTTTTTAATTTTGGTTAAGTTCACTTGCTATTTATTTATTTAATTTAAATTGCTTTGAAACGCTTATATATAATTTTTTTATAATGCAACTTGTTTGCTGTTATTTTTAGTATATTTGTATTGCTTTTTTAGTTGTTTTTTAATAAGCTTATGATTTATTCTGTGGCTGCTTATTGCTTTATTATTCTATTTCGCACTGATTTCTTCGTGCATATTAAAGTCTTTAATCGCCTTTCTCACAATTTAATGTTCTCTTTTATTATATTGTTGGATTGCTTTTGTATCGCCTACTGGAATGGGGGTCAAATTTTTATTTTCTTTTATGCTCAACTGTTCTACACCATTTGAAACTGTATTTAACAAATGGGCAATGGAACTCAATTATATTTATAACATCCTTTTCTGTAATACATTTGCCCTTTTCAGAAACATAAATTTCGAAGCAGGAAGTAGGGTAGGACCTTAAAAGCTTCTAGTATTTCCTAAGAGGGAAAAATTATTTTATAACATAGCTCTAGGGGAATTTTTCAGTTTTGTCGTCGGAAGAAGTTCTGGTAACGCTGTGGATTCAATCTATGTCAGTTCAAGCTGACCCAATCTACCTAACTTCATTTGCTTTATACACTGAGAGAAAAAGACTGGTAAAATCAACCGAAATACGGGTCAATTCAACCGAAATTTCTGTCAATTTATGCATCGCAACAATATGTTGAATCAACTGCGTACACATCGTTGATTCGTAATTGACTGTTTTAGTAGTCAAATGAACTAAAAAAGTTGTTGCGACAGCTTTGTACGAAAGTAGCTATGTTGCGGTATTTGTAAGGCAGATGAGTTTTCACTGAGATCTTTTCATGGCAGAAATACACTCGGAGTGCTTGCCGAACAGTGCCGAAGGGCGACCCCGCTTAGGAAAATTTTCTTCTAATTGAAAAACCTTATTTCTAAAATTTGTATGTTGCTTTGCCTGGGTGTGAACCCAGGGTCTTCGGTGTGGTAGGCGGAGCACGCTACCATCACACCACGGCGGCCGCCATATACATACGTAAATATGTGCATACATATAGTACACAGCATACGTAAGTACAAAGTAGAGAGCGCAGTGAACGTAAAATTCTCTTTGAAATTTGCTCATGTATTGACTGTTGATCGCTGTTGAAATGACCAGTGAGATCAGTTGTGTTAAAAAAAAATCAGTTAGATTGATTAGGAATCTGTCAATTTTACAGAATTTTGTTAACTTAAGATCGACAATTTCTCTTCTGTTGAAAAGACAAACTCGGTCGAAGTAACCATAATTCGATCAATCAAGAACAACAGAACCGATTTGTTGATTTTACTAGCACCATTTCTTTCAGTGTACTCAACTCAGCAAAGCTCGCTGTATACCTATGCTTCCAAATTAAAGGGAGCGGTCTGGTCTTCTGTTTAATGTGGCGATCCGGAAGTAAGTAGGTTATGCAGGCTGCCAGATGACTGCAGTGTCTCTCAGGCGGAAATTGTAGCAGAGAAGAAAGCAGCAAAAATTCCAGTGGAAGCGTACTTAAGCTACAGTCGTGTCAATACATATATATATATTAAAAATCAGGCGGCGATTAAGGCAACATCTCACACAGTACTTCATCAAAAAGTGTTCTGCAATGCAAAAAAGTATTGGAGAGGCTTCTCTCAGGTCGGGGCATACATCTATACTGGGTTTCCGGTCATAAACGGAAATGGTAACGAAAAGGCTGATGAGTTGGCAATGGAGAGTGTAGCACTCGATGAATAGACAGTAGACCCATATGGATTTTGGAGAAATTATAAGGGCACAGGAGTTGCATATGATTCACTAAGCAGAAAAGGCGTGGATAGAAGCGCGAGGCTGCAAAATTTCTAAGATTCTATGACACAGTTTCTGTTCCTTCTGGTGTCATATGCTTATAAGTTAGGCTACGTCAGGGACAGCAGATGTAGGATGTGCGAGCTGCAGAAAGAAATGATTGAGCACGTTCTGTCTTCCTGTCCTATGCTAGCGAGCTCAAGGCTCCGCGTAATAGAGGCAGCAGAGTTGCCAGATGTCAAGGCAGCAGGTAAGCAAGGTCCTCTAAAATTGTTTCTATTGGCCAAGAGAACGGAGTTCAGTCTATGTGAGGTCTATATAACCTAACATCGTTGCAATAACGATGGGTTTTAACGGCATAAACTAGTCGAGATATATACATATGTATATGTAGATTTTCGTATATGAAGAAGATCAGAGTTAAAAACATTAATTTTTAAATTTCCATCCGACCGTTTTTGAACACGATAACTTAAGTAACTTTTGAGATATCTTTTCAAAATTTGGTATGGGGCACCACGCCCTCATTTTTGGCTTTATATCAATGTCTTTTTTTTCTAAAGTGTATTTATGACAGGGAAATGAATCTCTAAAAAAAAAAAAATTGGAAATAGGAGTGTATAGTGTTAAACTATATTTTTATTAAAAATTTATTTCACAGTCAAATTAAATATTTTCACAAATTAAAAATTCTAAAATATCTGATTTGAAAATTTTCATTTTGAAATAACATTAAAAGTAAAATAACATAAAAATAATTTACAAAATTAAAGCATATTTTACAAAGTAGATAACCCTACAGAGTGCACCTCCTCTTTTTTAATAATCATTCCTCTGCATTCGTAACTTAAGTAATGGTTAGGTTATACTGCCTGCTTTTCACCTAAACAAACTAGGGAGAACTAAACTTGTGGCTCATATTGATGCTACATGTGTGAGAGCTCAGATTGTCTACCTTTTCTTCGAAGCACTTTTAACTTAATCACCGCGTTTGTTCAAATAACATAGTATAGATTAAGTAAGGTAGCCACCCAAAATGGGTCAACACACTTACTAAGGCACAAGGTATTAGAGTTCATTACCATATTATCAAACGCTGACGCTGGCTTATGTTTATTTAGTGAATCACTGCGTTACGATGTTATAGAACCATATGAAGCAGATATCGGCCCTAGATAAATTTTCTCACAATTCCACTGCATCCAGACAGAGGTTTTAAACTTAGAATCTCTTTGAACAATGCCTCGATAGCTCACTAATTATCAATGAACCTTAGTAGTTAAAAAAGCTTCAAGAGGTACTGAATACGTTAAAAACCTTCACATACAATAACAGGCTGAAAGTTTAAGCACAATAGATGAGAATAACGCTCGTAGTTCATCGAGGCCTAATATCAATTGCCCAGCTGTATAAGGATACCTAACAAGAGGTAGTGTTGTCATAGTGCTTTTTTATTTGATCCGAGCCCTACCTGTCTATAAGATGGGGTTTGTCGTAGGCGAAGATCAATCCAGGGTGAAATAGAGTCCCGCAAACGCCCACTGAATAAAAACACCGTAGTTAAGTGCTTAGATCAAATACAGACGCATACACAGTACCGTAGAGTGGGCTTCAAGAGGGTGAGGTTACCTGGGTTCGCAGCATGCAACAGACAGAGTAGGTGAGAGCAGACGGTGTCGGAGATTAGTCCCATGGCGAAATGACAGACGGTCGATAACAGTTTGACAAACAATTGAGGGAGTAGCCGAAAAATTTGGCGGCCAACAACCGTAGAAATCGACGAGAGGATGGGATCGGAGCGTGGACAATAGGCAGCGGCAGCTGAAAAGCGAGACGAGCAACGGCGGCAGGTAGGCTTTGGAGCGACCATAATGGGGAGGGGAGTAATACAGAGAGTAATGGGAGTTTATTATCGGTTGATATTCCTCGTCAGTTGGTACGCCATTTATAACAATTGGTAATTTGCCGCCTGCAACCCAGCTGGTCTGTGTTTTCTTTACTGTTTTGTTGTAGTAGGGTTTTAGGCGCATGTAAGCACATTTAGTGGGCTTTGTATTGTAACGCTGCGCTACGTTTCTACTGATATACATATATGTAAGTCCATTTTGCCCGTGATCGTTTTAAACAAGAGATCCGGATGACGTTCAGAAATAATGGACATGTCCTGCGCTCTAAGGATTTTGATGTTATAGTAATTCAACTCAGGCATTTTTTCACCATCTCCGAATGTACTGTCCGAATAAAACTAACCAAGCAACTAATATTATACATATGTGTATGTACAAAATTCCGCTACTTTTAGAAATAGAAATATACTTCCTTGGAAAAGTATAAAAATGGACGTGGATCTGCCTATTTTTGTAAAATGTTCGATGCTGTAAATCATGGTTTTAAAAAAATGTTAATTAATTGTCCTTTCGCATACGCAAGGAGAGTACAATTGTGCTATGGAATGCAGACGCCTGCCGTAAATACTTCCAACAAGGAACAGAACCTGCGGTGACCTCGAACTTTAAAATACTTTAATTGCTTTTTCGATTTCATAACAACTTTTTCTTTTCTCCACATAAAAATACAATTTTTTTTTTTAACTTACGGATAGTAAATATTTTTATTTTTTGTATTTGTATTGCCATTGCTTATCTCTGTATACATTTTGTTCTTCCACACAAAAATTACACCAGCGCCCAGCTGTTGCCGCCATAACAAACCAAACAATGCATAATATGTTCAGGTATGGGCAGCACTTAAAACACACGAGCTTTGTGAGCAGCAGCGCAGGTAAATTTTTTTGACAGCCCACACTTAACAACCGTATAGCATGAGCTTTTTAAGGGCACACAATATATTGCTTTATTCAATTTGTGGAATCTCCATACTCCATGGTAGGTTGATGTAGTCGAGTTGTTTTGCGCTTTTTTTTCCAGAAAATTTCATCCGCACACTTACACACACGAATGCACCCTTTGGGTACTATATTGTTACTTTTTTGTTGTTTTTATTGTTGTCATTTCATTTCATTATTACTTTCATTTGCGGTTGAATGTTTTCTTTACTAATATCGCACATGCTTTTGTTGTTGTGGCTTTTATAGCCTATTGTTAGGATTAGTTGTCAGTCTACTCTCCTGAACTGTTTTCTGTTTTGTAAGTGGATTTTATATTCGTCTGTTAGCTTTTCAAAATATCACTGAACGCTTTGCTTGTTCTTGCTTTTGTTTTCGTTTTTTTTTCTTCTTAATACTGGTATCTACATACATATGTAGCTCATACAACTTATATAAAGTTTAATGTTCCTTAGTACACATACCTTTGCGTGAATGGTTCACACCTACATACATACACACATACACATTCAAGTGCCTGCACAAATATGCCTAAAAGGGATGCCAACTTATGGAGTATTTGAGTAACAAACGTGCGTGGGATTTTGTACGAAAACGAGAAATCGGAAAGGTTTTAATTTTGAGAGGATTTGATGATTAAATAATGTATAGCTCTCTTTTTTTTTGTGATGTATTGGCAAACCTTTGGTTATACGGATTTAATAGAATCATCTAATCGCTTGAATGCTTTCTTCAACTTCACGTGAAATCGCCCTTTCACTTAAAATCAATTTTTTTTTTCATTTTTACCCTTCCGCCTCCCGATTTTGTTTAATTTTATCATTTCCATGATGTTTTCCTTTTTTATTTTTCTCCCTGCGCTTTGTCTAGCTCCTTTTCTTTATTATGTCATTAATTTTTCCATCCTCTTTGCTGTTGTATTAACGATAAAGATACTCCCCGCAGGTTGTGCGGAGTGTTATCAATGTTGATGGCTCTTTCCCCGATATGAATCCGGTACGTTCCGGTAACAAGCACCATTAAGATCCTAGTCCGACCGTTCCGGGAACGATTAGTATGTCTACATTAAATTTTCTATGCCATACTGCCCCCCTACCCTTGATTCCATGAGGAACTTGAGAATTCCCCTCGCCTAGGTGAGGTTGCGAACGCTCTGAAGCTATAGAGCTGTATATTGCGCTCATCAACACCTTGAATCCCTTCTTCCAATCTTCTTATTGTTCTTCGTACTATCCTCTTCATTTTACCTTTCCTTATTCTTTTGATTCCTTATCTTCTTCTTATCTATTTTCCCTCCAAGTTCTACTCTTAAGTTCCTCGTCGTCTTCTCCACCTTCATTTAACGTATGCCATCCGTTCATCTTCTTCTTTTTCTTTATTTTAAATTAGTTTTCTTCACCTCTCTTTTCTTATAGCTTCTCTACTTACTCCTTAAATCTTTTTTCGTATTCCCTTTCTTTCTTCTTCCTGGACTCTTTATCACTTTTCATTTAAAATCAACTTTTTTAATTTCTTCTCTCGCTTTTCTTTTTCATTTTCTCTAAATTCTTTGTATTGTTCTTATTTTTCAATGTGTTTGGTTTCTTCCATCATTGTTATTCTTATCCGTATTATTATTCTTGTGCCTTTCCTTATTTTTATAAGTGTTTATCGCATTCCTCTCTAAAATCTCATCGTCTTCTTCATCTTTTTTTGGCTTTTCTTTAGAATAAGATTCTTTCATCTTCATCTTTTTCCTCTTCTTTTTATTTATTTTATTCCGCTTACTTCTATTCTCCTTCTCTTTTTTCTTCGAATTTCGCTTCTTACTCTTTTAGTTTCTTTTCTCCTTCTTTTCCTTCTTCCTACGTTCTTTATTTCTTCTAATTCTTACACGTGTTTTTTTCTTCTAGTTCCACTCGTTGTTCTTTTAATTTTTTGTCATCAAAAAATCACTTGAATACCTCCCTTAATTTCGCTTAAAATCATAATTCTCCTAAAATCACCTGTGTTCTTAAATTTTACTCTTTCTCTTCTCACGTCTTCTTATTTTTTCCATTTCTCTCATGCTTTTCTTTTTTTTTTTCTCATCGAGCTTTTTGTTGTGTTATTTTTCGTTATGTCTTCTTTTCTTTCATTCCTCCATTGCTCTTCGTATTATCCTTCTTCTTTTACTCCTTTTACTTCTTTTCATCCGTCTTTTCTTCTTCTCGTTGTTCTTTGTTTTATTACTTTGATTTGTTTTGTTCCTCTCCTCTCTAGTTTCTCTCTTACTCGTTTAGTTCTTATTCCCTTCTTTGTCTACTCATTCATCTTCATCTTCTAGTTCTCCCCTTAAATTTTCTACTTTTAGTTCCACCTCTTATTCATTTGATTCGTGGACTTTCTTCTCATCTTCCTTAGTTTTCCAGAAGCGCTTGGGCAATGGTGATAAATAAACACTTTCACTTAAGTAGTTATGTCGTCTTATAGACTCAAACAGTGATACGCATGCTGCTGCAGAGCTTGGCCTCGAATGGCGGCTTGACTATCTCAATTGTACAAATTCCGATTAATCAGAGCTTGCTCGTGTATGTAAATACTTCACGTACAAGCTAGAACTGGTTTGGCTCTGTGTAAGCCTTAACTTTTGCTTCATTTATTGGTCAATGAACAGTCTCATACATCAGATAACAGAAAACCCTAAACTCTACGAAGTGAGACTTTGCATTCTGAATTGAAGCGAGCCTGAACGGAGTCCTGCTCTGGAACATTAACCGACTTGGCACCTACACTTTTCCCATGTTTTCACAAAAAACCAAGTATCCAATAACAATCCCATAAAGGTAGGAATGAGAAAATGCCTGTGCACTAGACATAAAATCCGTAGCTATCGCAGGTGAATCCAAACTGAATGAAGAGTTTTATGTGGTATGGTAGATGGCGGGAAGATGCGACAAATTGTGAGTGCATATGTGCCAGAGGACTGGATGACACTCTATCAGCGTATTGCATTTGCAAAACGGCCTTCGTAGAGACGTGGAAACTGTCACTGTATTAAATCTGTGAAATGTACCAGAGAGTGTTTCGATTTAAGAAAAGTTTTGGTTTAAAGTCCGGTAGAAATCGTCAAACAAGCTCGCTAATTTAACGTTGGTGAAGTGAAACGGCTAACATGTCTAATAAAATTAGATGCAGTGAGCGAAGGCTAAACATCACATTTCCTTCGGTGCCTCTGCTTTTGTTCTGAGAGAATTCGACATCATCCAGATGCAGATGCTCAACGATACAAGATCACATGGCAAGAGGGCGATGAAACGGTTTCGACACTGACCCAGATACTGGTGCTGATTATATTACAACAGTTGTTGACTAAAAACCACGTGGCTAGTAGTTGACCATTTTACGCGAGTACCCAAAACAGCTCACTTTTAGTTAACTATGAAAAACTAGATACTAAGCTAGTTCTTAAGTAATGCAAGGGATTCTTTAACCCTGACTGAAAGTGTCAAGACTCGTTGTTGTCCGTAGGACATCTTAGTATCTCCCTTTTCTGGCCTCACGTGCCCAGCAATACTGAAGGGAACGAAATCGATGATGAGTTGACCAGTGAAGGTTCCAAAATGTACGTAAAGAGGCTGACAGTTCTTTACAACCATCAGGGGGATATAACCTCAGGAAAGTGGAGGAGTTCTCGGTTAAGGTGACGCACTTGATATAAGCTATGTATAAATAAATAAATGTAAGGCGCGATAACCTCCGAAGAGATTTTAGGCCGAGCTACTCTTCGTGCTTCTTTTAATTTTTCTTACAAATTGGCGGGACGGGACCTACTTGTTTTATGCCGACGCCGAACGGCATCTGGAAGGCAGATGATTTTTCACTGAGAGCTTTTCATGGCAGAAGTTCACTCGGAATGCTTGCCAAACACTGCCGATGAGTGACCTCGTTAGAAAAATTGTATTCTAATTGAAAAAACTGTTTTCTAAAATTTTGATGTTGCTTTGCCCGGGCGTGAACCCAGGATCTTCGGTGTGCTAGGCGGAGCACGCTACAATCACACCACGGCGGCCGCCAAAGTATGGATTGTAAAATAACGAGCTACCTTTTTAAACCAAGCAAACCTGCTCTCAAAGACCTTATGGGTGTGAACACAACACATTTATGGTTTTCCCTGCAGATGAGGAAGTAGACTCGATTTATAAGTTTCTCTGTTGACGTCTAAGACTGCAGAGAAAACAGCGCAGGTCTCTAGGAGCACATTTCTTTGATAGTCTGGCGGAGATTTAAGGAAGTAGATTTTCTGCTTTTACTGAGTATATACTGGAACTTAAGAACGAAATGTCCGTACAATTAGCTTTTAGCTGGCAGAAATCAGCTCTGCGCAAAATGAGCCATTTTTAGCTTCATTAGACACCCGAAATCGTTCAGTTTCTTTCATATTGAGTCAGCTTCGTTTTCTTCTTGTAGCGATATGGCAACTCCCCCAAGGTTTTGGAAAGTTTAACCGGAAAATTTTAGGAAGAAGTTTTGAGTATTTTCGACGAGGTTAGGCTAGGTTATGAAGTCGTGCATGGGAAGTTTTCACACTTTCACTCGAAGACATCTTTGGCCTTTGTGAGATCCCTTCTTGAGTGAAGGCCAGACGGCACATTCGTCCAACAGTCTTCAACAAATTCCCTGCCTTCCGATATAAATTTCCACAAACTCTACGTCTGCTATGTTTTAAAAAGCGCATGCACGTGGAAATCTGAGTCGTCTTGTTTACCCGACACCTGCTGCAGAGCGGGCTTCTTGGAATGCACTATCGGTGAACCATCGGCAGATTAGAAAAAGCTCCTTTAAATTTGTTTTGTTGGTTCTCCGAAAAAGTGGGTTATTGAAAAGATTTTCCACCCTGCAAATTGATAGACTTCTGGTTTAAGGTGTTGCTAAGCGCAATATAAAGCTTTATAGCTTCACAGTTTCCCCAAACCCAATCGCTAACCTCACGAATCCGGTGTAGCCGCAATCTCTATGTCAAGGTTCTTCACATGGAAAACACTGCAAGAAGTTGGAACGATTCAGACTACCATTCTTAAACCGCCAGCAACTAACCCTGTCATCGAGTACCAAGTATCTGGGACTAACAATTGACTGCAAATTGAATTGGAAAGTATGCATCGAAGAACGGGTACGGAATGCCTGCATCGTCTTCTATGCCTGCAAATCAATGTTTGGTAAGAAATGTACGAGGCGGTGGTGCGACCGGTGCTTACCTATGGTTCCATAGTCTGGTTGGAAGCTCTAAGTAAGAGCTACAATCTCACCAGCTTGCAAAAGGTCCAGCGCACTACGTGTGTTGGTGCCATAGTGGCCGGACGCACTTGTCCCAAAACTGCTTTATACCCCATTTTGCACCTGCTTCCGATCGACTTGCATATACTTTGTACATCTTCACAAACCGCACTGAGACGCAGGGAGTCTGGGTGTTGGAAGGATACTCAACAAGGGCATAGTAGTGTCCTAAAGAAACTTCCGGATGGTGCATGTAGTACCGAGACAGATTACTACCCTCGCAAACTGAAGTTTGAGTACGGTTGTAATACCGCCATTCCAAGCAGGAACGAGTAGAAGAAAAACCCGGGCATAAGGGTCGACGATAACCAAACCTACACTGACGGGAAGATGGAATCGGGAGTCGGGGCCGGAGTCTACTCTGAGTTCCTAGATTTGTCTGCATCATTCAGATTCCCATCGCACTGCAGCGTGTTTCAAGCAGGAATCCTCGCGATTTGGCAAGCCTGCAAATCACTGGAGGACTTGAAAAGCGCTTTCCTCGCCACACACTAACTCAAAATTAGTGTGGGCTTGTAAGCGATTTATATCTCTGTTAACCACCAATGGGTCCCGGGTCATAGGGGGATAGAGGGTTACGAGAAGGCCGACGAGCTGGCACACAGGGGCTCATCGGAGATGAACGAGGAAATAACCAGTGTCGAAGTAGGCATACCTTAGCAGTAGCCAAGGGGAATATCCAAAGCGTTTACTTGAAGAAAGCCCAAACAAAGTGGAATAACATCACCACCTGTGCAATATCAAAATCCATTTGGCCAAACTATGATGGAAAGAGGACGAGAAGTCTTCTGAACAAATCCAGGGCCAACTCACGCAAACTGATAGCAGTCTGCACAGGTCATTGGGCAGTAGGTACACATGCGGAAAATATGGGCATTCCGTATAACGACTACTGCAGAAGCTGCAAAGATCCAAATGCCAGGGAGACAGTAGAACACTTTATGTGTAAATGCCCGGTTCTTGCTAGAGCCCGACTAAGGTTCCTTGGAACCCCGTTTCTAGAAGACCTCATAGGTTTATCTGTGTTAGCAATTCCGAATATTCTTAATTTTATCAACAACTCTGGCTGATTGTAGTACATTGACCGTAACATTCCGTAGGTTTTAGATGAGTTACAAGGCATAAAAACGGTTTTAAATAGCTACTTGGGTGACCAGGGTCGCAGCCATTTCACCTACCTACCTACCTACGGAACGATTGCTTAGTGAACAAATGGAACTCAACCTAATAAATCTCTTAAAATTTTTTTTTTTCATTCGTCTCTTTGGTTTTTATAGATTATTGGGCACCGTCTCAGCTTATGTAGACTGAGGTAAATGGCTTGAGTAGCGGGAGTTTTTTGGTTGCTTCTAACGCGAATTGAATATTAATGCAGCATGCTAATTTTGCTTAATCATTTTAATGCTATCTTCCACAGTAGAGAATTCATTCGTCCATTAGATTCAATTAGAAAGCAATTAGCCGATATACAAAACAAAAACTGTTGGCATCTCTAAGGCCTATACAGATATGCAAAAAAAGAAAATAAAGGTGAAGTTAGTGCATACAACATACCTTATATAGCCTATATGTCTGTATGTGTGTGTGTGTGTGTACTTGTACAGGTATTCTACTAAGTTCAACACATATTTACATACATATAAGATATCCGTAGAATATTGATGATTTCACTTTCTACTGTTTTCCACTAAATATTTTGTTCGGTAATTGCATAAACACACTAACACTAACGTAAGCGCGCGTTCACATACACCTACACACATACATACATATGTATGTATTATCATACGGATGCGCGTGCACTCTCACAACTTATGTATGTATGTAGCTTCGTCTTCGTAGTACTATAATTTTTTATATGTATGTATATACAAGTACAGGAAGATTTCCTAATGGCACGATGGTCACATTGGGCTCAATGCATTCAGCCCACCGCAAATCACACAGTTCTAGTGTGTGTTTGTATGTCACTATCTATGGATTTCAAAAATGAATGCGTAAGTTTTGTTCTTATTTTTTCTTAAATATTTAACCTTTTGTTTATGTATTTTTTATTATTCTTCTTTTTTCCCTTTGTGTTTAAATATTGTTTAGAATAAACCTTTTTTTATTTTGAATAGAAACACTTTTAGCACCGCGCACGTACTCGCTTCAAAAACGTTGTTAATACGAACAGAATCTCACGATGACTAAATAAACTGTTGTTTCATAGTGGTTATTTAGGCACCGTTAGGTTCTCGAAGCTTGGTTACCGCTTGTGTGCTTTTTAACGAAAAAGTTTTTGCGTTAAAGAGCAACGGAGCCGACTCAGCCACAAAGCTTTTATTTGCGCGCCAAATGAGCTTTCGAATGTGTTACAGGTGTGTTGTTGTATCCAAACGTGGTATTGTTGCATGGAGTTGGCAAATGCCGTTATTGGAAGGGGTTTTTTTTTGTACTTCATCTAAATAACAAATCTCCTTTCTTTTTTGCCATGCGTATCATAAAATGAAACTAAAATTCCAGTCACACCGTTTATTCAACTGGCAATCAGTTTTGTCCATTTACTACCCATCCTGATCAGAAGACAAAGTGCAGCATTTTCGGTGGGTCTCCGCCGTTTTATAGGATCATATATGAGGTTTAAGGTCAGTAATGTAATTTATAGCTTTAATGCGCTTCGTCCATTTTGGAATTATTTGTCTCGCCTTCGCTACTTATTTACCTGTCTTGAGGATAATGAAACTACATAGCGTATTCTGCTAGCCTAACCAGTGTTCGCTAAGAGGAGGCATGCGGCTTTGCGTTCGCAGTGGAATTTCTGGTTTTAATGTCCCCGTATCTTGAGAGACAAGATTATTTGCAATGCATCTATCCTACCTTGGCTTGAAATAGGTATGAGCTTTAGGTCAGCAAGGTAGAGTATGAGAAGGCGAACATTTTCTGTGCATTTGCTACTCCTTCTTGCCTTGTGCTTGCCTACCACACCAAAGGTCCTACGTTCCAGGCTAGTAAAGAGCAACATAAAAATTTTGAGAAACAATTTTTTTAATAAGGAAACAATTTTCTATGCAGGGTCGACCCTATAAAGTGGTTTGGCAAACACTCCGAGTGTATTCCTGAAAATTCATCTGCTTGCAGAGGCCGTTCGTATTCTGCATAGAATGAAAATAGAGCACGAAGCAAAAGTATATCGCGCCTTGTAGAGTATTCATTTTTGTTATTGTGTTGGCGATTAAGGTACTTTCGGAAGATTTTTAAAAGTGCTCATAAACCTTTTCCGAACGTAGTTCAGTTCTTAGTGGACACTGGTTAAGGTGCTAGTCCGTCTATCTAAGGAGCCTTGTACTACTGATTTCAACTTTCCAGATCTTTCCACCTCCAACCGTATGAACATTGTCTTCTCAAAACTCCAATTATCTGGGTTGAAGGAGCCGTAATGGTTTCTATCAATGCGGCTGAAGACCTTTCATCCATCTCTGGCCAAAGGGATCGCACTTCCTGCAAGATTTAATGTCTGCCTATCATATGCCCTGTTGACTCGAAGCTCACGTATTCCAGAACGGACTGCAAGTGGACAGAGAAATCTACTGAGAGGCTCACTATGACCGCACCACAGTCAGGATAGTAAAGGAAGATACAGTATCCACAAAAATACTGTATCTTCGACAACGCATCACAAAACCCTCATTCGTTTTCTTGCGATTGATGTATCAACAACCTTGGCTTAACAAAGGCGCCTTATACCCAATCAAAGCAGTCGCTTCACCAAGAACTTCGGACAGTATTATTGTCATTACAACAACAGCCACCCCCAGCTACCTCTAAGAGCTTTTCTCGATCGTAATCGCGGCTGAGCAATTGGATTTCTACCTCCCATCGCACCGTCGGAGGAAAATCTGTTAAACGTGGGAAGATAAACTTCTGCGAATCCAAATACTATCTAGGTTCGAACTAACTATCAAGGCTCGGCACGTTTGTAAACTAACTAGTTAGTAGTGTACCATATCGAGTTCCCCACGGAAAAAGGGGGTGGGGATGGGATAACCTTGAAAGTTTGAAGTGCTCGTTCCCGAACGAGCATGCACGCTCCACGCGCTCTGTGCCTAATCCAACCTAGAAGATATATTGTTTCTTTCATGTCAAACATTGACTATCGCAAGCGAACGCACAGTGCAAGCATCAGTTCCCATTCTTTGAAGAAAATACATAAAGTAATTCGTGCAGTCCGTGATTTTTTCTTTATCCATGTTGAAGTCTCATTTAGCTGTAACGTATCCTTTGCATTCCTTTCAAAACCTCCGAAGCACTCAGGTTTCGTTCCATGCCGTCATTTTACGAACACAACAGACAATATTTCTGTAAAAATTAGCCCCAATAATCACAAGAGGTCGTTAGTTCTTTACTTCCTTCAAATTTTGGTGCGGATCACTTCTGATCCAGTCAGATCGAAACATCAACCATAGGCCAAATACAGCAATTTTTTAATTTTTATTTTTTATTTTTAACATATAAGCTTATATCAGGTTTATATGTTTATTGATCATGAAAACAAAATATTTATCGATAGCTGCTACAATTAAAACTGACTTTAATGGTAGCATGGACGACGATTAGCTTATCAAGCGTTTAGCTATTCCGCCTAAAATAGGAATGTTAGTTAGCTTAAACCCGTTATCACGTTTGCCTAAATTCGCTGATCCGCCAAGTTCAATACCTCCAAGCAATCCACCCAAGCCCGCGTAACTACCGAGTCCAATGCTGTCATCATCAGCTTTGGCATGAAGTCCCATTTTGCTATGTAGTGGACCGACGTTGGTAGAGTGTCCAACTTTAATTTTACCACCGTGCCTATCTACACCGGCAGAGCCAGCAATGTTAGTCTTTCCCAGTGATCCACCAAAACCAGTAGAACCACCTACTCCTACACCGCTACGACCAGCAGAGCCTTCGACTTGAAATCCATGATGCTGTTTACCAAATTTACTTATTTTTCCAGCTTGAAACCCGACTCCTTCTTTATCTATACCGACAGCGCCCATAGCTGCAGCACCTCCAAACGACCCAGCCGCACCGGCCATGCCACCGATACCAACAGCATCACGATTAGCTACGCCATCCACTGCAAGCCTACCTTTTATTGGTCCAAAATGGCCAGCACCGCCATATCTGAAATCGCCACCAATACCACTTTTAGTTTCATCTGTTGGCATTTGCGTGATACTGTCCGTTGAATACATGCCTCCCTCGTATTCAGACGTGTCACTCTCTGTTCCATACGTGACATCCTCTGGTACATTTACCTCATCTTCTTCTCCTATGTACTTATCTTCACGGGTGTCACTTTCAAATCTATTCCCTTCATCATGTTTGGAATGTTGACCTCGCGCATGAACCTGAACTGCTACCAAAGGAGCTAGAGTGGCACATATTATCTACAAACGCAGCAAACAGTTCAATTAAGTTGATAAATACTTTAAAAGCAAACGTTTACAACAATTTTTCATTTACCGTAAACTTCATCATCGTGCGTTCAATTTTCAGAGAGTAATGATTGATTTTTTTAATCTATTTGGGCTTTTATTGGTTCGAAATTTGTCTCGGTCTCAAGGCATTGGTCATAGTTGGAAATTCAATCTGATATATTGTTGTTTTTGTTGTTGTAATAAAAGTATAATTTAGGCAAAGTTCGTCATGCCGACTATTACTGATACTGGATACGATACCATATCGATGTACTTGTCATACGATCGGGTCTTTAATACCAATGTTTTTAAGTATCGAGTACCCAAACTTTGGTGTTGTATTGAATTATAATAACGATATTGTCATAGCCAGAAAATTACTAGATCTTTCTTCTTTGATGCGTTTAACTAATTCGGACAACAATTTCTGTTCTGAAAACCCACAGATGGTTATAAAATTACCCTGCAGGAGCTGGGCTGTGCTATGATTAAAGATATCTCAGACAGTTTGATCTATCTTCCGGAGGATAGCATGTATGCGCCGGAGAGTAGCATGTATCAGATATACTTCTAGATGCACCTCAAAGTGAAAGCTTGGGGAGTTTAGATTTGGCGATACTATGAATTTAGGGCAAATAAAATATATCCTTGCAGTGGATAGCGTTGCTAATCACGCTTGCATTGAAATCGGCGCTTACGATGGTTTAGTTGGATCGTTTAGAGGTACTGCACTAATGGGTGCAGGCGATGTAGACAAGAGCTGCTGGCAGAATGACCAAACTTGGGTGACTAAATCAGCTCGAAGCCACTGCTGGTAGTGGCTGTGTAGGATAAGCGATTATACTAGTTTTGGATTGTTTAGTAAATGGGATCGATGACTCTAACAGCGTAAACAGAAATGAGGGTAAAATTTATGTTGGCCATTCTACCATTTTCGGCCATCTACATGGCAAAGTGGATAATATTAAAAAAATACCTATCTAGGGTTCCCATATCAAAAAGTACGATATTCGCGGGTTGCTTACATTTAGTTACAAGAATAATAACAAAAATAAAAACGATTTCATATGAATTTGGTATAAAGTTTATTTGTATCGGTATTATTGGGTAACCGATATTTGTAGAGCGGCGGCCACCGTGGAGTGATGGTAGCGTGCTCCGCCTACCACACCGTATGCTCTGGGTTCGCACCCCGGGCAAAGCAACATCAATATTTTAGAAACAAGGTTTTTAAATTAGAAGAAAATTTTTCTAAGCGGGGTCGCCCCTTGGCAGTGTTTGGCAAGCGCTCCGGGTGTATTTCTGCCATGAAAAGCTCTCAGTGAAAACTCATCTGCCTTGCAGATGCCGTTCGGAGTCGGCATAAAACATGTAGGTCCCGTCCGGCCAATAACATTATCTGTTGCAGTTGGGCTACCGTAAAGCCACTCAACGCATAATCGATACTTCATAGAACTCTAGGAATTCAACAAAAGGCCCCAGCGGGTTAGGTGGCTTAGAATATTCCAGCGGCAAGGCATGCCCATCATAATATACCAGTAAAATCTACAGACTCTAATGGTCGTGGAGCCAGAATATCGTGATCGCTGCAATTTTGTTTGTACCGGAAGATACAAGTACTGTACAAGTTTACAAGTGTACCTGATCTCTATCAAAGAAAGGACTAAAATGGAAGTTTTGCAAGTAGAACAAAAGAAATCTACTCCGGTTGCCCTGATCATTGTGTTGGGGACCACAATGATAAATAAAGATCTATTGTTATAAAAAATTGCAAATCAGAGGATCTTTGTCAAGGGTTGCCAAAACAATAAATAGCTTCTGCAACCCAATTGTCAACCTCACCCAGGGATTGCCTCAATGGGTTCAATGTGGTCATAATAAACCGTTATCGAGAGTTTCGGGGAGTGTCTTTGTCTTTTCAACAACAATAACAAGAGTAGGCCTGTCAAACTCTCATCTAAATAGGTGTGACAAGCCGTAAAAGTTATTGTACCCTACTATTCAACAAAGGCTGCATCTAAACACTTCTCGGTGTGAACAACGTCTGCGGCCATCCTATAGTTATAACAATAAAGGCATTAATTAATTAATTCATCAATGCATGTAATGGGCATCCGTTCTCCACTTTTGGTCAAATGTTGGAAATGATTTTCTTCCAAGGCAATTTTGACAAAATTTAGCAAAGCGCTTTAGTCGACATGTCTGTTTCCATAGCCTCTTATTGACTCTATACAAAGTGGACGTTGGGCTGTTGTCCAATTTTAGCTTATAACGTCAATTGAAAGATTAGATAATTTTAAGATTTGAGTTCTGAGTCTTTCTTGTTGTACCTCTTCATTATCAAGGCTTAATTCTTTGGTATTAGAACAATCCTTTATTGCAAGTTTCGAGAGCTTGACCGGCTATATCTAAGAAGGCGTATTACTGGTATTCCCATTTCTTCTTTATGTTGATAACTACAAAAACAGCCGTTAGTTCATGTTCGTCTTTATATGCGCATCTCATATGCTCACAGGGATCTATTGGGTATGTAGTCTTTGGAGTACAAATGGCTCAACTTTCCCATAAGGAAGACAATGCTAGCCGTCCTCCAAGCGTGCATTGCGTGATATCAAGAAGTATGTTTAAAAGATCACCGCTACTTTCCACAAAAAAATATTTCAGTTTCAAATAATTTAACTTTTAATACAATTTAAAATGTTTAGATCAAAAGCGATTAACGTAGTCAAAACAATCACAGCAAAATGTTTATTTTTTTTAACTAATAGCCGTGCTTTTTGTAGCCACCGTGTCCGCCATCGTGTCCACCATCGTGGCCACCAGCGTAAGCACCTGTTCCATATCCACCACTACCACCTCCATGTCCTAATCCGGCACCGCTGTGTTCTTTGCCGCCGCCCGGTCCGAAGCCGCCAATACCACCATGGCCGCCACCACCACCGCCCGGTCCGAAGCCACCACCATGTCCGCCACTACCTCCGCCTTGACCAAATCCTCCACCACCACCGCCTGGTCCGAAGCCACCACCATGTCCGCCACTACCTCCGCCTGGGCCAAATCCTCCACCACCACCGCCTGGTCCGAAGCCACCACCATGTCCGCCACCACCATGTCCGCCACTACCTCCGCCTGGGCCAAATCCTCCACCACCACCGCCTGGTCCGAAGCCACCACCATGTCCGCCACCACCACCGCCGCCACCACCTCTTCCAGGTCCGAAACCGCCACTACCACCTGAGTGACCTCCACCTAAGCCACTTCCGCCACCATATCCGCCACTATTACCGCCTCCGTATCCACCACTACTACCGCCACCATATTTAGTGCCGCCACCATCTACGTTATATGCCCTAACGGCACAGCAAACCGCCAACGTGACAAAAATTACCTTTAAAGTAGAGGAGAAGTATAATTTTTTATTTCACCCGAGTTATAAATTGTTTATTACCGTAAATTTATTCATTTTCTGTTCAGTTTTGCTCGTGACTCTTCGAAGATTCCAAGAAAACTGACTGATTCGTTCGGAAGTAGTTGAGCTTTTATTGATTCGGAATTGTTTATGCAAGCAAATTTGTGTTTTCGTCCCATCCAATTGATAATTCGTAAGACGTAATCTTTAGTTGATTATATATATATATATGTATATATTAGGGTGGGTCGATTTGTATGGACGAAAGTTAACCGATATCGCGCCATCGATTTTTCGATAGGATTTGGGCTCAGGAAAAAAGTTCCACTACGCATACCCAAAAAAATAATTTTGGAGCCTGCGAAATTTCATTTTTTGACTTTTTTTCGACTTTGATTTTTAAGATTTTTCCATGACCTACTAAAAATTTTCATTTGATTGTAAATTTTTTTAGTAGGTCATGAAAAAACCTGAGCCCAAATCCTATCCTATCGAAAAATCGATGGCGCGATATCGGTTAACTTTCGTCCATACAAATCGACCCACCCTAATATATGTATATTTTTTTTAAACTGTTATCGACAACGTTTTTAGCGGACATTTTTGGATCGGACAGGGTATACATATGAACATCTTTTTAGTAGGTCATGAAAAAAACCTTAAAAATCAAAGTCGAAAAAAGTAAAAAAAAATGAAATTTCGCATGCGTAGTGGAACTTTTTCCCTGAGCTCAAATCCTATCGAAAAATCGATGGCGCGATATCGGTTAATAAATCGACCCAGTCTGGTATATATATATTAGGGCAGGTCGATTTAAAAATCGCTCATTGCTCTATGAAAATCGTATTCTAGGGATCAAAATAAGAAACTTTGCCGAAGGAACCATACCTCTAAAACGAATTCTGATGTCCCCACCTTTGGGTCGAACTTTTGGGTAGGGTCAATTTCAATTCTACCTGCTGTGTCTTGTGGTGGCTTAAAAAAAACAATACAAGCAATTTTACGATCTGCAATTGAGTCACAGTGATACCTTCATTTTTTAAAACGGTTGAATAAAAAACCCACACAACTATGTTTACGACATGCAAATGCATCGCAGTGATGCCTTGGTTTTAAAAGGGTTGTAAAAACGCTAATTTCTAATAATTTTTTTAATTTCTTTTCTATTACTAAGTTAAATTCATTTTTGGCACGCTTTTATTAGCTTGGTCTGTATGTAACGGAATCTTTGAGCTTAATTTTCACCGGTTTCTAGAAGTCTGATTAATTTGAAACTTTGCATACGTATCAAGGACCGATACCAATGCATTAATGTGATGGTGTGGTGACATAAGGTCAACGTCCATAAGGTCAATTGGCCTTATCACCACTTTGAATGGCGATAAGTTTTATTGCAACTTTGCACACCTATCAAGGCTCGATGACAATGCATTAATGTGATGGTGTGGTGACATAAGGTCAACGGCCATAAGGTTAATTGGCCTTATTACCACATAGCCATTTAGCTGATTTTTTCATGTAAAGTGCAAAACCGGCGATTTTTTGAAATGTTTTTATGGTGAACCCCCAGGGGGTTCCAGGGGGTGTGCCACTGGCATCGGTGGGTCGGGCCTCTAAAGTTAGTGGGGGTCGGTCATACATTTGGACTCGATTGGAGCACTCTAAATGGGTCAAAGTGGGATTTTTCAAAATTTGCCCCAACCCAAAAGTTCGACCCAAATTGGGGGACATCAGAATTCGTTTTAGAGGTATGGTTCCTTCGGCAAAGTTTCTTATTTTGATCCCTAGAATATGATTTTCACAGAGCAATGGGCGATTTTTTTGCCTCCCCACAAATCGACCCGGCCTAATAATATATATATATATATATATATATATGTTTTTGTTTTTTAGAAATGTAAAAGTATTATGTCAATTACGTGCAGCAGATTACAGACAAACTTGTATAAATAAAAATTGATTAATTCCGATAATTCAGTCGTCGCAGTAGCTTAAAACACTTCCAGAAAGATCATAGGGTAGCATAAAATGGCCTTATAAAAATTGGGGTTCTTCCGGTATCACACATCCGAGTATCGTAGGAATATTGTAATATCTATCAGTAGCCCATGTTTAAACTCTGTGCTGATAAGATTTGCTCTACAGCTTATTTCAAGAATCGGCCCTTCTACGCTTTTTCAAACAGATCTTTCGCATTCTGCCTTCAAATATCAGCAATCTATGCCCAAAGTCGAATAATCTAAGTTTGGTTAGCTTGGGATCTTCAAGTGCCTATAGCCCTCAATTTGTTTTCGTGGAAAGAGTAACTTCTTTAATTTAATTACGTAAGACTTGCATATCGACTGCTGAGTGACCTTGTCTCTGCTGCCGTTTCCCTATCCACCCTATCATAGAAAACGTTTGAATAACGTCCTATCTGAGATCCAAGAAGCGAAAATATATTGTTGTTGTTGTTGTTGTAGCGATAAGGTTGCTCCCCGAAGGCTTTGGGGAGTGTTGTCGATGTGATGGTCCTTTGCCGGATACAGATCCGGTACGCTCCGGTAACACAGCTCCATTAAGGTGCTAGCCCGACCATCTCGGGAAGGATTTATATGGCCACATTAAACCTTCAGGCCATCCCTCCCTCCCCACACTCAAGTTCCATGAGAAGCTTGGGGTCGCCAGAGCCTCGCCTGTTAGTGAAACGGGATTCACCGCTCGAAGGTGAGGTTGACAATTGGGGTTGGAGAAGCTACATATTGCGCTGGCAACCTGAAAAGGTTGCGCTACATAACCCCTTAAAAGTATTTTGGTCGCCTCTTACGACAGGCATACCTACCCCTAACCCGCTGGAGGTGCGATAATATATTGACATATGCTGATGATATTGATATTATAGGCCTGAAAAAGCGCGCTGTGAGTTCTGCCTTCTCGGGACTAGATAAAAACGAAAAAAGTGGGTCTTGCGGTAAATGAGAACAAGACGAAGTACTTGCTCTCATCCAAGAAATAATCGCTCCTTGGCAGCCACGTCACTGTGAATTCGAGACTGTGAAGGATTTCGTCTATTTAGAGCCAGCAATGAAACAGAGAACAACTCTTGCTAACATGTGCTACTTTTCACTGAGTATGCAATTGAAAAGTTAAGTCCTCTGTCGACGAACAAAAATTACGCTCTACAAATCGCTCATCATACCTGCCTTGATGTATGGTTCGAAATCATTACGGTGTCTAGAGAAAACAAGATGGCTCTTGGAGTGTTCGAGCGAAAAGTTGTCCGGAAGATTTATGGTCCTTTCCGTGATACCGATGGCGAGTATCGAAGGAGGTATAATAATAGTTGTATAAGCTTTACGCAGATATAACGATAGTGCAGCGAAGAAAATTCCAAAGGCTTCGCTTGCTAGGTCATGTTATGCGAATGAACGGAGACGCCCCGGCCAACAAAGTGTTTCAGTTGACACCGCAGTTTGGAAGACTTGACCTCGCTTGGTGCTCCCAATTGGCGTCAGTTATCGCGAAACAGTGAGAGCTTGCGTGTCTTGTTACGAAACGGCCAAAATCGCTTAGGCGGTTAAGCGCCAATTATTAAAAATTTAGATGAATAAGGTGTTATTCAAAAGTTTTCTGAGATAGTGCGTTTTTGAAATCGCAGCCGAGATAGGGTGATATTCCACTCATCATTCAATATGATCTTCGATACTTTTAAGTGCGGCCAGTTCACCCCAGCACAGTGCCGTAGAGGCCTTCGTTACTTTCTTCTCTATAATCGGCTTCTAATACAAATGGGTGTCTAGATTGATACCTACAAATTTTGCACAGAATTTCCTCTGCACGCTACTTGGTTCTTATCTTAGATCGTCTAATTCAGAGCCTTATATTTCCTAGTAAACAAGAGAATATCCACTTACTCCTTGTTAGCATTCAACCCGCCGTTGGATGCCATGGTATGCATATTCCAAATCGTCCGATACATCAGACATCCATTTAACTATGATTACTGCAACTCGTCGAATCGAATAATTAAATAAAGACCGTCCTTTTGGATGCATTATTCAAAGCCTCGCCAGCGGTCAGAAAGACACTTTTGCGTAAGTTATCTCTCTGGCTTTGATAGTTAAATATGTGGTGTGTGACTTCCACTACTATTTTTCCTTGGGAAGGCTCCATGCCATCAAACTGTAACTGGAAACCTGAGTGATGTGATCTCTTCTGTGATCAGCAGGCAAACATTTCCTTCACAAATAGACCACTAGATTTCAACATTACTATAAATTCGTTGGGAGCAGTGTCGTGTAAACACATCGAAATACATTCCTGTTCAATATTAAACATTGTGATGAATATTAGCATCACTAAGTGATACTCACATCACTAAGCGGTTATTATATAAAGGCACAACAACAACAAAGCAAGCTGCCACTTTTGTGTACGTAAACAAATCAATCATCATGTGCGCACAGACATACAAGGCAACGAAGAGATATTACGTGCACACACTTGTGGTCATTAGTCGAAGTAGAGCTCACACATACATACGCATATGACTATGAGAAACGCCTAAACTACAAATATACATGTATATCGCTGGTAACCAAGCAAAAGATTCTAGAAGGCGAAACGTCTAGACCTTTGGAGAAATATGCTGACGAGGCAGCAGAGAGTATAAATGCTGAGGAATGATGAATCAGTTTTGATTTAAGCACGCTATTGGTTGTGAAGTAGAAGTGTTATTGTACTCTCAAAGTAGTCTAATAAAGGCCATTGCATTATTGAATATTGGAGTTACTTATTCAACAGTTTAGTCATTCGAACGTTAGTAGCAGGGTTCAAATAAGCGGAATTTTTCCCTAAATTCGTTACAATATGATACATACCTCGAAAGTAGCATTTAGTTTCACTCCACTTCGGAATTGTGTAATCAAAGTAGCAAAAAACTGTGTAAGGAAGATTAAAAACTTTTCTTCTCTCTGCTTTTGTATTAAATGAAAGAGCTTCGCTCTCATATATCTTCAAACTTAGAAACTCCCGACTGATTTCGAGCATTTTAAAGAAACTGCTCAAATTATTCTTCTTATTAAAACTCCAGAGCTTCTACAACTCTTCAGTCATATTCGAGTTTGTCATTTATATCCTAATCATTGAGCCCTCTTTACAAAATTTGACTGAGCTTTTGCAATGAAGATGTTTCCATTAGTTCATCCTTTGCATATTGATAATCAATGTCAATAACAGACTAACACTACATATTAGGTTTAAGTTACGTGCAATCAAATTCATCGATAAACTTATGAACTGACTCAGTGGGTATCTTCCTACAACACCGTGCACAGCGGTGCGGTGATAAGCAGCTGCCCAAATGGTAAACAAATATGACTTCAAGTGTATAATCGTCTAAGATTACAAATATATAAGCGATTGCAACATTATGAAGTTGAACCGTAAGCTAAACGTTGATAGCTTCCATTAACGTTGTTGAGCTGTTGTTAGACGACTAAACTACCAAATTGATTCGAGGGGTTGTGTAGCAGAATCCTTTAAAGGGATTGCCAGCGCAATATATAGCTTCTCCAACCCAATTTTCAACCTCACCTGCCCGCGGCGAATCTGTTTCTTTAACAGCCGAGGCTCCCGCGACCCCAAGTTCTTTATGGATGTAGGGGGTGGTAGGGCGGGATGGCCTAGAAGCTTTCATGTGGTCATACCAAATCGTTCACGAGATGGTCGGGCTAGTACCTTAATGGTGCTTGTTACGTGAACGTACCGGATCTGCATCCGGCAATGGACCATTAACATCGATACCACTGCCTGGCGCACCTGAGTTATATTGCTTCATCTGGCCATTACTTCGGGTTTTGGCCCTTTCGCTCTGCTGCAAACCTCGCAGTTCGCAATCCACTCAGTGACCGACTGACGGCAACCAACCCAATATAATCTCTGTTTAATCTTCTCGAGCGTCTTCCTGATTTCAAGATGACCTCCGCTTGGACCATTATGCAGCTCGCTGAGCACGTCAGGAATCCTCTTTCTGGGAACAACTATCAGTTTCTTCTTGCATTGACCATCCTCACTCTCTCATACTCGACGCAAACAACCGGATATCAATTCTAAACTGTTCCACTGCGCCCAATATGACTTCGCAATGGGACTCTCTGCTGACATCTCCTCTCTCTTTGGTCTTTCGTTTCGTTCGAGCCCTTGCATAACATGTGACAGATCTGTATATTCTTGCAGACACGTCCTTAGTTGTTCCTTGTCCCATTCATCCGCACACGTTATAGTAATTAGCCGGACATCTATAATGTATTCTTTAGCCTCGGCCTTTGAACAGTGCTTGCATTCCAAACTACATGGTCTTCGTGACATTGCATCAGCATTTCCATGGGTACTACCTTTTCGATACTCAATGGAAAAGTCATAGCTTTGTAGTCGCTCGATGCACCGTGCCAATTGTCCTTCCGGATTACGGAACTGCAGAAGCCATGCCAACGCTGCGTGATCTGTCCTGACACGGAATCGCTTGCCGTATAGGTATTTGTGAAAATGTTTAATGCACTCTACCAATGCCAACAGCTCTCTCCGTGTAACGCAATAGTTCCTCTCTGGTTTTCCAATCGACCGGCTGTAATATGCAACTACCTTCTCCTGTCCATCGACCAGTTGTGATAAAACGCCTCCTATAGCATATCCACTCGCATCTGTATCTAGAATAAATGTTGCTCCTGGAATCGGATATGCTAACAATGGGGCAGTGCTCCTTCAATGTTTGGAAAGCCACTTCTTGCTCCTTCTTCCATTCAAAAGCTTTATTTTTTCTTGTAAGCTCATGGAGGCTATGGGCTACGCTGGAAAAATTTGGTACGAATCGACGGTAATATGTACACAGCCCAAGGAAACTTCCCAATTCATGTAGGCTCTGTGGTTTTGGCCAATGCTTTACAGCCTCTATCTTTTCGTTCGCAGTGCAGATGCCCTCTGTCGTTACCTTGTGACCCAAATAATTTACTTCCTTTTTAAACAGCGCACACTTTTTGGGACTTAACTTCAGACCAGCGCCAGCTATTCTCTGGAAAACTTCCTCCAAGTTCTTAAGATGTTCAACAAAGTTCTTGCCCAATACGATGATGTCGTCCAGGTACACCAAGCATGTTTTCCAATGTAGTCCTTTCAATACCCGGTCCGTGAGTCTCTCAAAAGTAGCTGGTGCATTACAAAGTCCAAAAGGCATCACTGTAAATTGCCAAAGACCATCACCGACACTGAAGGCTGTTTTCTCTTTATCTTCCTCATTCACCTCAACTTGCCAGTAGCCGCTTTTCAAGTCCAGCGTGGAAAACCATTTCGTACCAGATAGCGAGTCCAGAGTGTCGTCAACTCTTGGCAATGGGTAGCTATCCTTTTTCGTTACGTCATTCAACTTCCTGTAGTCCACGCAAAACCTCATTTTTCCATCCTTATTCTTTACAAGTACTACCGGTGAGCTCCATAGACTAGCTGATGGTTCGATGACGCCGCTGTCCCTCATTTCTTGTATGATTTGACACAAAACTTCCCGCTTCGCCAGTGGAACACTACGTGAAGCTTGACGGATCGGCCTCGCATCTCCAGCGTCAATTTGATGTTTCACAACGTTGGTGCGGCCTGGTTTGGAACCATCCTGGTCAAATATGTTCTCGTACTTTAGGAGCAGTTGTTTTGCCTTACTCTGATAGGCTTCCTCTAGCCCCTGCATCCATGCCGTGATGTCATTTGCAAGATCAGTATTACTAGATGAAACGTGTTCCTGGAGCTGTTCACAGTTAATAACTACTTCAGCCACTTTCCATCTTCCCAAAATAGCTCCTTTGGTCAATTTGAGTGGTGACTTGAACTCATTGAGTACTCTTACCGGAATACGTCCATCTTGTTTGTCATAGCCAGGGTTTTTCCTACAAGTATGTTCAGTGCTGATTTGCCCACAATTTGTTTGTCCCACAATCTCCATCAACCTTTGCCCAGATGACTGCTTCGGATTTTGGTGGTATTTGCTGACTCTCTTCCACCAGCACTCGTTTACTGCTGTAGCCTCTCTCGTAGCCGAAATCAATTGGCACATCCATGTTCTTATATCGCATCGTCTTGCTTTGCATATCGATCTTGATGCCTTGGTCGATTAAGAAGTCCACTCCAATTATGATTTCATCAACAATTTCTGCCACTATAAAATTGTGTAGTGCCGTGACGTTCCCAATTGCTACTTCACATGCTACTTCTCCAATTACCTGGGTGTCCTCTCCCGTGGCTGTACGTAATCTTGCTCCAAGCAATGGTCTTATCTTCTTGTTGACTAAATCTGATCGAATGATGGAATGGGATGCACCCGTATCTACAGTCAGTAAACATTCCTTTCCATCCACATGTCCTCCGATAGTAAGATTGCTTGACCTTCTTCCAATTTGTGAGATAGAGATTATGGGCATTCAATTGAGGGAGCCAGCTGTCGCCCCTTGCTGCTGACTCGCTTTAGTTTAACGTTGGATTGGTCTTGGAGATCTGATCATCTCCTTCAGCTCTGCGTTTACGACCACCCACATTGTTGGAACTGTTAGGGTTGGTGTTGCAATAACGCGCGATGTGCCCTAGCTTTCCACACTTAAATCATTTGACTGCATCATTATTCTTCTGCTGCGTACCCTTCAATGCTTCCAAAATTGTGTCTACCCACTCTGGTGTTTCTACTTCCACCCGATGAGCCTTATATGCTGGTTTACTCAATAGGGAGGCAGTTTCCTGAGTCAATGCATGGGATACCGTTTCAGCAAATGTCAGCTTTGGGTTTGCGTATGTAGCTCGCTTCGTTTCCACGTCCCGTATGCCATTTATAAAACTCTGGATTTTTACCCTCTCGGTGTATTCCACGGGTGCGTCCGCATTTGCGAGATGAGCCAATCTTTCACCATCCGAGGCCAACTCCTGCCAAGAATTCTACTTATTTTTATTAATTTTCATAAATTTTTTTCATTGAATAACTTTAGTTTTGAAAATGTATATTTCTATCTTTACATTTACTTTGTGTTATAGTTCTTTCTTAATGAAAAAGTGAATTTTTTTAAGTAATTTTTGCATTGAATAAACACCATACCTTCTTTTATAAAAAAGCTTGATCTGCCTAGCTGGACCTCCGCATTCTTAGTTATACGAATATAAGTAAATATAGTAAGGATTAGCTTGAAATCAAATAACCAAAGTCCTTTTTAATTTCAAACTTCACAGTCCACATTTTCTTTTAGCACACTGTGGGGAGTTGTCACCTAATTTTTACAAACACTTATGCAATTGTTTTAGGATTTGTGTGGCCGGCTCTGCTTCACAATAACACTTATACTTCGCTTACTGATAGCTTGCTTAACTCAACTGATTGATAGCTTAAATTAAACTGATTTCTTTCGCCTCTACTGTCGCGCCTTTTATACTTTTTCATTTCTCGTTGCATACTTCTAGGCTTTTCCATTCCAGAACTTACTAGTTAGATATCAGCTACAAAATCACCAGCCGCAACTACGTGAGTACCCTGCAAAAATGCTCCACGTCATTTTACTAGTCATTTTACGGTCATTGTGACTTTCTGCAGCGGTTATATTCATAGTCACGTTTGCATGGGCGTGATTAACTTTTGTGACCAAATTTTCCGTTTCGTTCCTATTAATGTGATCGTGCATTCCGCTCCCACTTATAGGATGTGAGCATAGCACTGTGCTGCTCACACACGTTACAATGCTCGTCAAATGGCGGTCATTTTTCCGTCATTTCACTCTACATTTTCGAGTCATTTGACAATCAATTTTACTGCGGTTTTACCATTTATATAACCGCCATATAACATGAATTTTACCTGCAGATTTACTTTACCTGGAGCGACCATATGATTAAAATATGAACCAAAAAAATTGAATTTTCAATATTTATTATTTTCAATATTATTATATATGTACATGAAATTGGAACTTATATTAATACAGTTGATATAAAAAAGAAGTAAGTACGTTAATAATAAATAAACTCGCATTATTGGTTTTTGTTTTCCAATTGAAATCTTTTCCAAGCGAACAGAAAATAATTTTAAGCTTTAGAAAAAAATCCAATTATTTGAATCAATTTAAAACTTAAAGCTAAGTAGAAATTCAGATAAGATTTACTCTTTTTTTCAGATCGAGAATATTCAAAGGTGTCGTGGAATCCGATTGCTGTCGTAATTGAATTTGAAAGTAATAAAGTAAAGTATGAACTTAAAAATGTAGGACTAGTGATTGAGTCTTATTATTGTTCTAAATCTTATCATTCAATTCCAACAGCAATCGGATCACGACATACCTTATTATATATTTACATGAAATTGTAACTTAAATTAATAAGTTGATATAAAGAAAAGTAATTATTTTAATAACAAATAATATATCGGGCACAACCCCATAAACATCGGTAATACTCCTCAAAACCCGTACTCTCTTATATTATGTCGAAGTGGCTGGAAACACTCTCCCAAGCTTCATCTTGCACATTGGTGGTCCAATTTGAGTACTTCAAATAAAAATTAAATGATGTCCACAAATTTAGTTTGGTGTTGTTGTTGTAGCGATAAGGTTTCTCCCCTTGACCCGCTGGGGTCATTGTTATTTATAATAATTCGTGTTATTGATATTGAAATTGTTTTAGATAATAAACTCAATTCACCAAAGATGCGTAATCCATTTTTGATGAAACAAAATACCACAGAGCGATGCAGTCCTAATATGAGTCCGCGTCGCGGTAGTAGCACGTCAAATGTGTTGTTACAACATAATAATTTATCGAACAGAAATCGGGCAGTAGCTGTCCCTGCACAATCACAAGTAGACAATCAAATGAAATCACGTTTAGCCAGCAGTTCGATGCATGTTGCAACACCAGACACTGGCTCTCAATAATTGCACTATGGAAGAAAGTGTCCACAATGCAGGGCGGCAGCACAACCGCTGATAGTGCTACACAAGCTCCGAGTGATGATGCCTCCAGCATTGTCGAGCGCCAAGTCAGTTCAGCGGCAGCGACAACAACGATTGATAACAGCTCGACAGCGGCAGTTCACGATTTGGCTAAGACATGCACTATGCTGACCAGTCAGGTATATGTACGCCTAACCAAAAACATGCGGAGAATATTTTCTGCACTGGAGGCATTTGGCAAAATTTTCATGGCATCCGTGTATTCTAAAACTGTTTACTTACCGGAATATTTGATTTTTAAGTGGTACTTCTTCACTGGGTCCCTCCGCAGAATTTTTTTAATTAATTTGTAAATTTTCCCACCGCTGAGCTGATGCGCACTTGAAATCAAAATTGGAATTAGAAGAAATAAAGTCGAAGAAATAAAATGGCGCGCAACTACGGCTGACAATTTTCAAATTTCACCATCTATATGCATATAATGTGAGAAAAAGAGTGAGATAATAAATATAAAATAAATATTTCATCATGCTATTTCATTTTCTGAATTCTATGTTCCGAATTCTCACACGTACACTGGGTGTGTTTGTGACTGTCAAAAAAATCAAGTGAATGTGTGCGTTTTTGGTCACACGATTTTTGCAGGGATTTATTAAAGGGAATGCATCAAAATAGTTAAAGAAAATTGGTTCTTTTAAGAAAGAACACTTATTTGTACAAATTTGTGCTAAAATATGTACAATCTACCACAATATTCTTTATTTTAGGTCGAAAAGTATATCATCAAAGAGGATATAATAAGAGCCGTCACTCGTTATTTTTTAGGCATTTACTCGATGTAAACTGTGAGGTAGTCGCTACTTTTGTTTTATGAGGGACATTTTTGAATTGCCTTCCATTTATCTATGCGGTGTTGTCACTTTATGCAAACGTGTTTTGTGTAAACATAATTAAATAATTAATTAAATACAGTCCGAAAAATAAACACAAATACCCCATGAAAATATATAGAAGACATTTATAAACATCTCGCCCAAAAAAAAAGTAGCGACTACCTCACAGTTTACATCGAGTAAATGCCTAAAAAATAGCGAGTGACGGCTCTTATTATATTAGTTACGTTCCATTGAGACTTGAGCGAGATACGGATAGAAATTTAACATGCAAATGCAACAACAACGTTGTGATCCTGATATTTATTGGTTCAATTTCTGATCCGTATAGCAGTTCTGTTCGTTTCGTTTTCTGTAGTAGATTTTTTGACAGCTAACCACTTTTGAGTTGGTAGCACTCATGGCTCAACTATATGGTTGGTTCATCTCTACAGCAACAACATACATTTGTTCACATTGCCAAAATCAGAGTGTTGCTGTTAGACGAATAGAATGGAATGAAAAATAAAACTTGGCAGCATTTGTATGTAGTAAGAAAATGTTGTAAATTCGTTGGTTTCATTTTAAGTTTGCCATCTCATTCTGACAATCCCTACTAAAGTGAAATGAAAAAAATAAAATCAGCTGGTGAGATGAGTCAACCATATAGTTGAGCCATTGTAGCACTGAACTAAATATGTGTACATTTGTGTATACATAAAAGAATTCGCCATATTTAAAAGCAAAAACACTGAAAGAGTAAACAACTTGAAGATGATGTAAGGAATATAAATAGTTTGCTTACGTGCGAAACTATTTAAATGTTAATAATTCTATCAGTATCTTAAAATTTTGTATACGTTTCTTCTTATTTTCAACAAAACAGATGTTTTATATTAGTGCTGCCAGTTCTCATAAAGTTGATCCAGATCGTTCCAACGAGATTTGAGCCAGAGCCAGAGCTCGATAAACCAATGGAACGGCCCTATTTATCCTCTTTGATATGAATAAGAGTAGCGATAGGCTTTAAGAAAAATATCTTATTTAGCAAAATAAAGTATAGGACTCCATTTGATATTGTTATTGCAAAAACCAGAAATTTAAATAAAAACTTAACAATTTGCTCGGTTTACTTGCAGCCATCCATGAATTTGGAAACATTTAATAATGAAATGGCCAGGTTGATTTCTTTTTTAAATGGTCAAACCAATGTAATTTTGCTCGGTGATTTCAATGCCAGAATGAGTGTTTGGGGTGACACGATTGACACACCCAAAGGAAGGGCTCTACTTTCTCTTATCAATAATTCAAATCTTAGTTGTATAAATGATGTTACAAAGACTTTTTTTAGAAACTCGGACGTAATGGGTACTAGCCAGGCCAGTGTTTTAGACCTGTCATTTATTGGTTTTAGGAGTGAAGTAACATGGCAGTGCAAAAATTCGTTCGTCGGACACAGTCATCACTGTCCAATAGTAATAGATGTGAAAGAAATTTCAAAAAAGCCAATCAAGTTCATATCCAAGAAAGCTCTAGCCAAAAACATTGGAGAAATTCCAAATATTAGTAATGTGAAAGATCTGGTAGATGCTTTTAAAAATGCAAAGAAGAAGGCCACAATGGACTTAAATGACTTGCAACATACCCCAAAAGCGTGGTGGAGTAAAGATCTTGAAAGGAAATATAGACTTTTGAATGCTGCTAGAGCAAAAGCAAAGAAAACTAATAAAATTGAGGATCTTGAAAGTGCATGTGTACTTCAAGATGAATGGAAGGAAGCTGTAAAAAAAGCAAAAAGGGAAAATTTCAATTTAGCCATAGAAAATTTAAATCAAGCTCCAAACACAAAAAAAGCGTGGTGTTTCATAAATAACATGAAAAACTTTCAAAAGGTCAGTGACACTCAATGGTGTGCAGAAGACAATTCAGACTACTTGAATTTTCTGAAACAGCAGGTGATGATTCCTAACTCACCCTCTTTTGAAGAAATGTGCACTAAGCTATCAATACATCCAGAAGTTACACAATTTCCTTGTGCAATAGTAGAAAGTAAATTACAAGGCCTAATTTGTAAAAAACAAAACACAGCGGGGGGAGATGATCACATTACGTACAAAATGTTGAAGATGTTATCTTCTGACACATTTATAAATCTTGAGAAAATTCTGGAACAACATTTTAGGTCTAACATTATTTTAGATGAATGGCGCAGAATAAGAGTGGTGCCCGTTCCCAAGAGAAGTGGAAATAATGAAAATATTGAGAACTTTAGACCAATATCACTCATTTCAGTTTTAGTTAAAAGCATTAATATGTGTATAAAAGACACATTGACTACGTATTTGGAAACAAATAAATGAAATGATACCTGCAAGAAGCTTTGCCTATAGGAAAAATAAGTCAGCTCCAATGTGTCTAAATGAAAGTTTACATGTGATACAAACATTGAAAAGCAATAAGTACAAGGTATTTGTTTGTGCTTTGGATTTGTCCAATGCATATAATTGTGTTGAAATTGTAAGTCTCACCAAAACGCTTCAAGGGTTGGACGTTCATCCTAATATTTTTATGTGGATTTATAACTTTCTACACAGAAGGACGTTAATGTTAGGAGAGAGTAGAGTGCTTATAGAAAATGGTTTGCCACAGGGCAGCGTTTTATCGCCAATTTTATTTAATGTATATACAGCTCAGTTACATGAGTTGGAAGACAGCCATACTAACATTTTTCAGTTTGCTGACGATTTTTTAATTGTGTCAAATGATAAAACTGCTGCTAAGGCACTTGATAACCTAAAGAATAAAATAACAGAATTTAAAGCAAAATGTATTGAACTGTGCCTTAATATAAATTTTGAAAAGACAAGTGTAATGTACATGGCTAGGGGTTGCAAAAACTCCTTTTCATTCAACATAGGTCTAGACAGAGTAAAACAAGTCGGTCAATTACGGTTTCTTGGTAGGATTATTAATGCAAGTGGCATATTAAAGGATCAGGTTTTGAAAATCAAAAAAGACATTGTGCCAGCTTCTAATCTCATAAAAAGGCTTACCACGGTTAAAGGTGGAATTACTCCAAAAGTGGCTTTAAATACATACAAATCTTTTGTAAGGTCAAAGGCTGAATATGGATGCACAACGTGGTCAAATGCTCCATACGGGTATAATAATAAGCTCCAAGTATGCTTAAACAATAGTATTAGAAGATGTATAGGAGTACCTCCAAGTGCACCGGTACACTCAATGTTTGCTCTGGCTGGTGAGCTGCCACCCCTATTCAGGGCTGAGTGGCTCACTGCTAAGGAACTGATGAAGCAATGGTTTGTGAACTCTACCTTAAAGTTGAAAATTCAAAATGGACCGTATATAAATACAAGTTACAATGTAACATATCAAAAACATAAAACTATTTTTGATAGAATCAACACAAATGTAAGTTTTTGTAAACATCCTAATATGACAACTGTAAAATCAGACCTTACCAGATCAAAACAAAATTATTCAAAAGTTCAACTTTTAGCTACATACAATGCTGTCAAAGAGGAATTGTTAAATGATGAATTTTTCTTGATTGCAACTGATGCGTCGTGTACTGAGCACAGCGTAGGTTGTGGGGTTTATGATGTAAAGAGGAATATTTCATTGTTATTTAAGATACAAGAAAAATTAACTTCAATGACTGGTGAACTAATTGCAATCTGTGAAGCAGTAAAATATGCAATAAAAGGCAAAATGAATAAAATTGCAATTTTTTCAGATAGTCTTTCAGCACTTAATGCACTTGACACTAATGTAACAAATAATCATATTGTTGCAGACATTCATAATATATTATATACAAATAAAGAAACAATAGAAAGGATTAAAGTAATATGGGTTCCAAGTCATATTGGAATTACAGTAAATGAGAAAGCAGACATTGCAGCTAAAACGGCTGCAACGATTGGAAAAATAATTAATGCAGATCTGACGACTTATGAGGCTGAAAATAGGATTAAAAGATCGATATGGAATAAGTGGATTTTAGAATATAAAGGAATAAGCCAGACAAAAGGTAAATATTTTGCAGAAATTATGGATGAAGTAGTGAGGGTTCCGTGATTCAAAAACAAAAAATGTAACTTAGGATGCAGAGAAATTAAAATTCTAAATCGGCTTTTGTTAGGTCACACATACTGTCCTTATTATCTAAGTAAATTTAATATAGGAATTTCAGGTGTTTGCTCACAATGCAATGTAAGTGAGACTGCGGACCATATTATATTTCACTGCCCAAAATACAGCCAGAAAAGAGTCAGCTACAAAATATTCAGTAAATATGGTGAACTAAAAGACTTACTAAAAATAAAGAGTTTGTCAGAATATGAGGAACTTATTGGGTTTCTAGATGAAACTCTACTCATAGAAAACTTGTGATGCAGCTATTCTCCACAATAAAAATGTAAAAAAATTAAGCAAGGTAAAATACATTGAATTAGAATTATAAATCCGGTTAAAGGTAAATTGAATTAGTCTCAATGAAGTTTTTACACTTTTTGATTTAATGATTTAAAATTTTTTCTCAATAATTCCTCGTTTGAGGCATTTCTAAACAAGTTGAAACACTGAATTCTCTTTAAAAAAAAAAAAAAAAAAAAAAAAACGGGAAAAAGATAATAATAATATAAAATGATCTGGCAACAACACAAATAATCGCATGACAACCTGGCTGTTTAAGAAGGCTTAAACAATTGGCCGTTTCACTCCGCAACAAGGAGTATCAAAATCAAAAAAAAAAAAAAAAACGAAGGATATTTTCAGATAAACTTTATTATATACGGCCGCCTACCACACCGAAGGTCCTGGGTTCAAGTTTCGGGCAAAACAACCTTCAATATTTAGAAAACATTTTTTTTTTTTTAATTAGACAAAAGTTTTTCTAAGCTGGGTCGCTCCTTGGCAGTGATTTCGCAAACACTACGAATGTGTTTCTGCCGTCTGTTACCATGGTACTTACAACTTAAATATCAATACCATTTAAGTTTTTACTTTTGGTAAGATTAAAACTAATGCTAACAACACCTTCTCCCAAAGGATAGCAAAATATACCATAGTATTTATGTATGTGTCTTTTTATTATGGTAAGATATGATGAATGAACGTGAAATAAATTATTTACCTCAAAGTTAAACTAAGTAGATATTAAATTTTTATACCCAGCTGTACTTCTACACAGGGTATTATAACATTGATTGGATAACGGTTGGTTGTACAGGTATAAAGGATTGATTGAGCCATGTCTGTCCGTCCGTCCGTTAACACGATAACTTGAGTAAATATTGAGATCTTCACCAAATTTGGTACACGAGCTTACCTGTACCCAGAATAGATTAGTATTGAAAATGAGCTAAATGGGATGATAACCACGCCCACTTTTTATATATACAACATTTTGGAAAACACAAAAAAACTGATTATTTAGCAAATAATACTCTTCATAAAAATTTTAAAAAAAATTTAAAATGGGCGTGGCACCGCCCACTTGTGGTAAAATAAAGTTTACAAATATTAATAATCATAAATAAAAAATTGTTAAACCTATCGTAACAAAATTCGGCAGAGGTGCCTTTACCATAAGGAATGCTTTGAAAAAAAATTTACGAAATCCGTTAAGGACCACGCCCACTTTTATATTAAACATTTTTAAAAGGGTCGTAGACGAAAATAATAAGCTATATCTTAGCGAAAAAGAGCTTTGTATCAATAGAATTTTACTTTCTAAATTGAATTATAACATTAAATTGGAAAACACTAAAATTTTTGAAAATTGGTGTGGCGCCGCCCCTTTTTTGTCTAAGCAATTTTCAATGTTTCGGGAGCCGTAACTCGAAGAAAAATTTACATATCGTAACAAAATTGGGTACACATATTTTCCTTATAGCAGGAAATATTTCTAATAAAAATTTATAAGATTGGTTAAGGACCACGCCCACTTTTATATAAATGACAAAAAAAAGGGTCGTAGACGAAAATAATAAGCTATATCTTAGCGAAAAATAGTTTTGTACCAAGCGTATTTTGTGCCATTATAACAAGAAATGGGAAAAAGTTCAAATCTTGAAAAATGGGCGTGGCACTGCCCCTTTCTTACAATGCATTTCCCACGGTTTCTGGAGCCATAACTCGACGAAAAATTTGGTGCACATGTGTGCCTTTAACAGGAAATATTTTCAGTAAAAATGAACTAAATCGGTTAAATCGCCTTCTTTTATATAAAAGATTTTGTAAAAGTGCGTAGATGCAGGTAATAAGCTATTTCTAGTAAAAGTTGGAAAATTTCGTTAATAACCCTGCCTTTTTTATACCTTTTTTGTATATATGTAGTTACTTGTAAACAGTAGGGAAATCCCCATATCTGAAGGAAAACTGCATTATTACCCGCTCAAGGTCATTGGTGTTAGCCTTTGTATCCTTTTTGCTTCTCTTAAACGAAAATTAGTTCAGAATAGAACCATATGTATTATTGCGCAGCCTTGTATGTAACACTATGAAGCACACAAAACAAATAACAACAGCATTTCAACACTTAGACTTTCTTAATTGTTTTAATATACAGTTTTTACATTACTTACATCATACAAATATTTTATACTTTTTTACTTTGGAACTGAAATTCGTTGACCCAATTTCAACTTTGTGATAGCATGGGTTTAAATCAGATGCTTTTAAAACATCGTAATAAAACTTATTCAACCTTACAGATGGCCGACGTTATTACTGTTAATCGAGCCAAATTAACATCATGTTTTCATTAAGCGAAGCACTCAAGAAATATGATTGTTGTGTGTTGAAGCAGTTTTTCGTTTAGGAATATTCAAATGGATTTAGTTGAGCTCCATTTGGGTAGCCTTTGCAGATCCGCCAAGAAAGCACAGTACCCTGAAGTCCTTGATATTGTGTCTAAATTTTTTTCTATAGTAAACAGCTGAATCAATATCTTGAGCAAGATGAAAAACGGATTTGCAATAAAACCAGCAGCCTGTAAGGATATAATGCGAGAGAGTTAAGGACATGGCAAGGGTGTTTTGGAATAATTTTCAAAGAATGTATAACAAGAAATCCATAAGCAACCAAGTTATTTCCCCATCTCGAAGTTAGCCTCTAAAACACAGATATTGGCTTTCGTAATTGGATCATCATAATACATAAACTTATTTAATCTTCGAAACAAATTACAAGCGGCACTCTTGTTGTTGTTGTTGCAGTGATAAGGGCACTCGCCGAAGATTTTGGCGAGTGTTATCGATGTTGATAGTCCTTTGCCGGATATAGATCCGGTACGTTCCGGTAACAAACCATCTTGGGAACGATTCAATATGACCATGTGAAATCTTCTAGGCCATAACGCCCTCCCACCCTTTAGATCTATGAGGAACTTGGGGTCACCAGAGCCTCGGCTGTTAAAAAAACAGTATTCGCCACGGGTATGTGAGGTCCACATTTGGGTTGGAGAAGCTATATATTGCGCGCCTTGCACCAATTTAGTATTTTAGTCGCCACTTACGATAGACATACCTGCCGCGGGTATATTCTAAGCCCCCTAATGCGCTGGGGGACACAGCTGCACTAAAGACGCATGCGAATATATCCAGAACTATGTGTAGTGACTACCTAAATCGAACCCTGCCGCAATATGTGGCAACATCATAGAACAGCTGAGTTTTAGCAACTACAGCCAACGTCTAGTAATACTTTGAATTTCAACGCATATATAATTTGAGACTTTCCCTTTTAAGAGAAGACATTGTTCTTTTTAGTTTTAGTTTGAGTTTTATTTGAATTAATAAATATAGAATAATAAACATAATATTCTATAAGTGGTGACCCCGACGACAACAGAATAGTACAACCAAATATTTTACGGTCGTTGCCGAAATCGATTCAGCTGTACTGGCACATGCCAGCGACATTATTTCCTCGCCACCAATTGCAAACCAAGTGACGATGTAACAGCAGCCATGTCAGAGTTGGTGGATAGGCTAGATCGTTTATAGAAGCGAGAGGTAACGTATAAACAGCAACGGATCGGAGCGCCTCGGCAACAAGCACGACCGACCAGCTCACGCAGTGAGGACACACGGGATATAAACCGCGATATCTGTTTTCGGCAAGAACGCAACACGGTGTCGGTCACCATGCGCTTTCACTAGCGTTGCCAAATGTCCCGTATTGGCCGGGACATACCGTATTTTTCACAAATTTTAAAGTGTCCCGCCGGGAAATGCTATGTCCCGGCATTTTCACAATATCGTAATTAATAAATTATAATCTGCTACGAAACATGGCCATATTTGCGGCTTCGATTGTATTCAGCTCATTATCATATTGCATGCAACTTTGTAAAGAAGAAAAATGTATCCCTACTGTGGTTATGAAATTTGTCAATGTTTGAAATTTCGCACACCTAAATATTCATTTTGCATGGGGAAGTGTTGTGTTTTAAAATAACGTTTCTAAAATGAATCCATAGAATATTGAATTCGCATTAAACACAGTAAACGTATTAATTATTAGCCTGTTTCATAAAAATATTTGTTATAAATAAATGAGTTTAAAAAATTTAATTCTATCTTAAAATTATTTCGCAGAATGAGCAACCCAACAAATATATATGTAGGTGTTTCTTATTTATGAAATGTCCCGGAAAAATTTTAAAAATCCCGCGAATTTGGCTCAAATTTGAAGTTTGTCCCGGGAACCCGAAATAAAAATCTGGCAACCCTAGCTTTCACACCAAAGCTTTGGGAAACTAGTCAGCCCTCCGTACAAAGCGGCTATGCCGGAGGAGGATATGAACTCCAGCCGCCTTTACATTTGAGACAGAACGTCTTCAATGAAATTTCTCATCGACACGGGTGCCGAAGTTTCGGTTAACCAAACGTCACGGTGAGAGTATGCAACCAAACGCAATGAAACTGGTTGCTGCGAACAATACTACAATTAATACATTCGGCAAACGACAGATAACGTGAGATCTCGGCCCACGACGGCCATTTAAATGGTGTTTCATAATCGCCGACATTGCGCATCCTATAATAGGTGCGGATTTCCTAAGACACTACGACGTGTTGGTGGATTTAAAAAACAAAGCAAAGAATCGATAACGCATACGCAAACGCAATTGCAAACACAAACCAAGGAATTATTTCCAAACAACCAACATAATTTTTTACGAGAACTACGACGGCATTTCGAGACCGTTCGACCAATACAAACGTCACCGCATGGTAAACCTGCGGTATTTGTTCCCAAGGATCTGCGCTTTTGTAGCCATGTTTTTCTACGCGACGATACAATTAAAAAGCCGTTGAAAGTACCTTACGACGGGCCATATCTGGTTGTTAACAACCACCCCAAGTCATACACGATAATGATTTGAGGTGAATTAGCAGCAATAACATAAGCCACAATTATTGATGCCAGCACATCGCCGGATTTTATGGAAATGGGGTGGTGTAGTGACTACCCAAATCGAACCCTGCCGCAATATGTGGCAACATCATAGAACAGCTGAGTTATAGCAACTACAGCCAACGTCTAGTAATACTTTGAATTTCAACGCATATATAATTTGGGACTTTCCCTTTTAAGAGAAGACATTGATCTTTTTAGTTTGAGTTTTATTTGAATTAATAAATATAGAATAATAAACATAATATCCTATATATGTATATAGCCAGATCCGCCCAGATTTGTTTGTATAGCTTTTTTAATTTATTCCTTTTAATTTTTACTATCCCTAATAATATTAAAAACATACATACATAATTCAAATAATTTATAATTTCAAAAATTAAATGAACTTACAAGGATGGGTTTAATTTTTAAAATCGGAGCCCATATCTATGTTTCAAAGGCTACGTGCGAAAAACGGGGAAATAACTTTTTTGCTTATGTATTATTCTCTTGTTGTGCAGTCATAAATAATTACTTACCATCCCATAAAGCCGATTAGAATGAGAACATATTTGTAAAGCGTTTCTCTTGCCATCTTTTTAAAACCGCTAAAGAAAACGAACTGTCTCGGCAAAAAGTGCCGTGTTTTATAGAGCTATGAAGATGTGTAAGGCATATGAGTCTTAAGTTATGCCAACGAACTATTGAACAAAATCGAATTATGAGTTTCGTGAGTTTCGGCAGATATGAAAAGTTCAAGAGATTCCTTTGTCGGATGAATATTAATCACAGGTTTACATCGGAGACAACAATGGTCAGCATAATGGTTTTTATAAAAGTAACTCGAGCCGAGCTTCCCAAATGAGGTAGTTATGCCATAGAAAATATGTTGAGTTCTTTTATCTAACAAATTCAATTTATTTTATACATAGAAATATAGAGAACGAAAAATGGTGCTAAAGCAGAAACCGATTTGTCTCCAAACCAAACTTATCAAGATATATCTTTCATTTGATGCAAATATTACTTTTATCTATTATAGTATGCTCCATTATATATATTTTTTAAATCTGCATTTTGCCACGTATGATAATAAGTATTAGACATTCTTGTTTCCGACGTTCCAACGTTATTTAAATCTGCCGTAAGCCATGGATTATTGTATATTAGAGACTCCATCGGTACAATATTTGCTATAGCTGGCCGTGTTTGATGAGATATTGTAGTCTCAGCTGCAGCAATGTTTTTTAAATTTGCAATTAGGCATTGATTATTGGCCATTTTAGAATCCACTGTACCAACATCTATTAAATTTGCAGTTGTCTGTATATGATTGAGCGATGTAGTCTCCGCGGCAACAACATTTTTCAAATCTACAATTTGTCCTGGGTTATTGGGTATATTGATCTCATTTACTGCAAAATTTTTGAAATCTGAAATTAACCATGGATTATTAGGCATATCAGTCGGCACAGCACAAATATTTGCAAAATCTGCAGTGGACTGTGCGTGATTTTGACTTTTAGTCTTTGTTCTTGCTCGTGCATTTTTAGGTTTCTTTGTGTTCTCGTTATCAATGTTGTTCGCATCTTTAGGTACTTTTGGTTTTTTTTGCAATCCACTATTTTTTAAGCGGCATAGATTACGTTTCATCTTTTTAAATTCTACTAAATGTGCAAAGTGCTTTTCATTACGCAACTCTTCTTCAAAAACATCACGCGCAGTACATCCCTCCTTGAGGACCGCATTCTTACAGGCATTTTTAATTTTGTGACTTATAAGCATTTTATCCTTGAGCTCCTGTTGAGTGGGATGATTATGCGCATGAACGTCATTTAATTTTCTACATCTCTCATATTTATCAATGAAAACACTCATGCCACAGTTTTTGCTATAACATACATATCTCGTTCCCTTATTGTATTTATTGTGTTGCCTATAAATTTGTTTTTCTTCCTTAGTATATACCAATTTACTACTCGAGCGAAATCCATTTATATATTCGAATTCGAAAAATTCCGATTTTTTAGGTTCACTTTTCGCAAGTCTATGCTTTGGCATTAACGCCTCCAAATCGGTATTTTCTGTAGGTTCTGTTGGCAATGGCTCTTTTGGCAAGGAATTCCTCTTTATACGACTGAGATTAGCACGCATTTTTTCATATTCGACTAAGTGTATTGAGTGCTTTTCATCTCGCAAAGCCTCATCAAATATTACGCGCGTGTTACATGATTTTATAGAGGGGTCTTTAAAGGCATTTTTAATCTTCTGGCTGATATACATTTTATCCTTGAGTATCTCCTGCGTAGGATGGGTATGCAAATGGGCGTCGTGTATTTTACGGCATCTCTCCTGCTCATCAATGAAAATACTGATATTACAATATTTGCTATAGCATACATATCTTGTTCCATTATTGTAATTATTATGTCTTTTATATATTTGCTTCTCATCCTTTGTATATACCAACATGCTACTTGAGCGAAATCCACTTATATATTCGAATTCAAGCAGTTCCTTGGGCTCAATATCGGAACGTTTACGTTTTTTTACCACACTCTCCTCATTCATATGATTTAAAACTTCAGGTGGTGGTAAACTATTCGTATGCAATATTTGCTGAGAGTCCAAATCACTCATGTCTGCGGGTTGCAATAAATTTTGCTCTGATTTTATATCTTTTAAATCTTCATATGGCGCTGAGTTTTTTTGAACTGCCCTTTTCTGTATTCGATAAAGGTTGCGTCGCATTTTTTCGAATTGTACTAAATAAGCTGCATTCTCTTCATTTCGACACTCCTTTTCAAAGATATCTCGTGTAGAACATCTCTTCAGCGATGCATTTTTACATGCGTTTTTAATTTTTTGGCTGATTTGCATTTTGGTCTTGAGCTGCTCCTGAGTTGGATGCTTATGCACATGATAAGCGTGTAATTTCCTGCATCGTTCTTGCTCATCAATGAAAACACTCAGGACACAGTTTTTACTATAACACTGATATCGCACTCCATTGTTGTAATAATTCTTTTTCATATAAATTTGTTTCTCATCTTTGGTATACACCAATCTGCTGTTCGAACGAAATCCATTTATATATTCAAATTCGAAAAATTGGTTATTCAGATCGTATTCAGTTAGCTCGTACTTCGTTACTGTAATATCGTCTTCATACATATTTTCTGAATTTTGATTTGGGTTGTTAGTAGGTATTAACGCACACTTCGAATCTACATTTTGTAAATCTCCAGTTGATAATGGATCTTTTGGCTCTGAACAAAGATTTATTTGCTCGAATTCAAACAATTTAATATCTTTCTCAGAGTCATTTTCAGATAACTTATAATTTGTTGATGTACTGCTCTCCGAATACATATTTTGTACATCTTCGAGTGGGGTAACATTTTCAGACATTAATGTCTCTTCGAAATCAATATTATGCCAATTACCAGATGGCCACGGATTATTATACATGCTACTCTCCTCAGAGTTATAATTTTCGAGGTCTTTGTTACCATCCTCAGAATAAATACTATCTAAATCTTCTGGTGGCGTTTCAGTCGGTGACGATGCTGCCTGTTCCGCATCCATTTTGTCCATATCTCCACATTGTAATAAATTTGGTTCCACTATGATCTCCTCCGAACCAGCAGATTCATCGAATGTCGATTGATTTGCTTGAAGTATGTTATTTTTTATGCGGCATAAATTACGTTTATTCTTATTGTATTCGTTTGAATAAGTGGCATAATTTTCATTTCGACACGCCTCAACAAAAAAATCTGGCGTAGAGCATCCTTTTAGTGCTGCTGCCTTACATTCGTTTTTAATTTTTTGCTTGATAAGCATTTTGTCTCTGAGCACCTCCTGCGTTGATGGATGATTATGCACCTGCAAATTTGTTTTCCTGCATCTTCCTTGCTGATCATTGAAAATACTAATACTACAGTTTTTGTTATAGCACCCATACCTGCTGCCGCTATTGTTATTATACTGTTTCTTGTAAATTTGTTTTTCGTCCTTAGTGTATACCAGCATACTATTCGACCGAAATCCATTGATATACTCGAAATCAAGCAATTCCATAATTTTCATATCCTGCTCAGATGAACTTTGCTTTGTCGTCATACTCTGCTGCGTATTCATACTTTTCGCCTTTTCCACAGTTTGTTCTGAAATGAGCTCGGGTGCATCCATCTTCCCATTCAACACATCATGTGGTGGTGTTGCATCTGACGACAGTTTTTGTTTCTTTATTCGTTGTAGGTTGCGACGAATCTTTTCGTATTGAACTAAATCGGCATAGTTCCCATCCTTTCGGCATTCCTCCTCAAAAATACGCCGTGTAGAGCATCCTTTAATCGCTGCGTCTTTACAAGCGTTTTTGATCTTTTGGTTGATTTGCATTTTGTTCTTGAGCAGCTCTTGGTTGGGATGATTGTGCGTATGATTTTCGTGTAGTTTTCTACATCTTTCCTGATCATCAATGAAAACGCTCATATCACAATTTTTGTCATAACACTCATATCTTGTTCCTTTGTTATAATTATTCTTTTTCTTGTAGATGTGTTTTTCGTCTGTGGTGTACACCAACCTACTATTCGACCGAAACCCATTTATATACTCGAATTCAAAAAATTCCATATTGAACAAAAATATAAACAATTTCAACAAATTTTAGTTTTTTGGCATAGCTCTTCTTTTTTATTTGTTTACATTCACTGTGATATGGAAAAGTTATTCACAATGCAAGCAAACGATAACAACACAGCAGGCATTTACGGGATGAATTAGCGCCGTATTATGTTTTACGATCAGTGGATGTAAGGCATTTTCACTCAAACGTTAACTATGTAGCTGTCAAACTATTTTTTAAAAATTTATACTAGGTTATGGATCCGCGAGTACTCTTTAATCGCTAGTTCACATACATCAATTATCTAATCCACTTTTTATGGGCTATTGTGATCTAAAATATGAGTTTCGATTACGGATAGTAAAACGTTATGCTGGAGTCATTGGTGCCGTATGTCGTATCGCTGTATCCGTATCCCTAACGTAATCAGCTGTTTATCGTTACGACGGTAAACCAAAACCTAATTGGTTGGCTACGGTACGGTTACGACCTTGGCGGCACCAATAATCGATTGCATTGATTCTCATAAGGTTGGTCGAATCAGCTGTTAAAAGGTTACCGATACGGTTACCGATAAAGCACCAATGTCTCCAGCTTAAAGCTTAAAGCTGGAGACATTGGTGCTTTATCGGTAACCGTATCGGTAACCTTTTAACAGCTGATTCGACCAACCTTATGAGAATCAATGCAATCGATTATTGGTGAGAATCAATGCAATCGATTATTAGATGTTGCATTTGGAAATATAATGGAACTTCAGACTTGGCAATTGAAGCTTATTTCGCCTTGCCCATTCACATACAAAATTTCGCGAAGCATTGTTGTAAACATTTTTACTTTGGAACAAAAAGACTTGCTAACATATTTTGTCACCTTATACTTAATTTGCTATGTCTGCTTTGCCGGTTCCCAAATAAACGAAATCCTTCATAGTTGTAACGTACACCTAGTGTGGATCCGCCCCTTTGCGCAATCAAGGTGGATTGCCCACAGCTAGCTCAGTGTGCGGGGTCGGGGCCCTTAACCCTTGTCCACCTTAATGCGGAGGGATGTTACAATTATCTCCTCTTCCTGTAGAGATGCACACACCTCGCCGGAAGCTCACCCTACCTTGGACCGCTCTATTATTTCGGCTGTCAGCAGGTCCCCTTTATCTCTGCCCCGTCTGACTCCTATTACCTACCCTGTCGTCATCCTCCCCCTCCCCAACCGATCAAATTAGCACACCATATTTACTTTTTTCTTTCTTTCAATAAGACATTTTAATGATAAAAAAACTTACTATCTATACTAACAAAATTTAATCAAAGATTCGTAAACTTCCGGCTTTGAATTTTACAAGAATTTCCTAAATAGACAGTGTATATGACAAGGATTGCTCTAAACGTGTTTACAACAAAAAATTATATTTCACCTCAACATACGCAAAATATTACATATAAATTCATCATTAAATTAGGCATAGGTTTAGGTATACATATCTTCTCAGGCGGTAGACGAAAAATTATTTCAAATTCTAAAAAAATTTAAATCATACAAAAAAAGAACATGTGTTTAGGGATTCAAATTTTGAGGAGCAAAATAAGCATCGATGATAAAAAACATGGGAAGAAAAACATCGATACATCGATGTTTTTTCAGTAGAATTAAATTTTGGAAAAACTGCGTGGCTCCAGTGGGTGGGGTGATATTTATAGCCGCCTGGTTTGTAACATTAGCTCACACACCCCGAAATCGAGGAATTTTTAAGAAAATTCGACCAGAAGTGTATGTATTTTAAAGGCCCCTTTAAAATCTGCAGAGGTTTTATTATATATGTATGCAGTTACCGGCCAAAACCAAAAATTGTGTTGCGCTTTCAATGCAAAAAATTCAAATTTTCGCCTGGGTCAAATCAGCAGCGCTGATGGGATATAATTATGTAGAATTTAGCTACTGGCTCTACCCCTAGGAGCGATGTACCAAAATACTGATAAGTAATATATTTTTATTTATTGTTTTATTCAATTCCGTTTGAGACCAAACATTTAGTTATATACATATATATAAGATGTTTGCTAAGCAATTCATTCAAATAAGAAAACATGTCAGTATATATACATGTATAACACAAGTTGTTATGGTCCACTTGGGAGATCCAATCTTGGAACGTACCAGATGGTTATCGATAGGAAAAAGTTAGGATTCACCCTCACTCATGTCTGCCTGGGGTGGTTAAAACAAAATTTTTTTAGTTTCGTGCGGGTGGCATCGTCAAAAATTCCCATGACATTGACGAATTTTCAATAACACCTGGCTCAATGGTGTAGGTGGCTCATCTCATCAGCTGATTTTATTCGTTTCATTGTACTGGCATAGAGATTGTCAAGAGGAGATGGCGAACGCAAAATGCAGTCGATGCATTGGCAATTATGCACTGTCGTGGTGGTAAAATTTTGCCTAATTTAGCGCACAACGTTCCCACAGGACACAAAAGTTGCAAAGTTTTACGTTTTACCTACGTTCCATTCACCTACCATCAACACAAAGGGTTGACAGCCGGAACGCGATTTGTATAATGCTGTAGGGATGAGTTAACCATAACAACGAACCAATCGATAATCGCCGCCACAGTTAGATAACTGCGTTCTTCCATCGCTGAGTCGATTGCATTGATTCTCATAAGCATTGTGAATGATGACAAAGTGTGATCTCTTCTGCATAAACGTCAAAATTCCAAAGTGATTGGATCACCTGATTCGTATTTGACTATCGCTGTCTCATTCTGTATCTCTTTCTATCACCCGCTGAAGATAGGCGCCGCCATATTGAACAGCCTGTCAAAACGCTGAAAAGTAGCCATATTGAACAGCCCGTCAGGCAGTTGACAGATAAGAGATCACACTTTGTCATCATTCACAATGGTTATAAGGTTACCGATACGGTTACCGATAAAGCAACACCCTGCAAAAATCGTGTGACCAAAAACGCACACAAACACAGGAATTTTTGACAGGGGTGACGATTTGGAATGAAAAATTCTTCAAATGAAATAGCATGTTGACAAATTTAGCTTTCCCACAATGTATCGTGCTCTCTCGCACCTATTATTTTTATAGGGATAGCAAAATACGTAATTTTTGCGTGCAAAAAAATTCGCCATTTCTAATTCAGCAGAGACAGCAAAACATTTGGTGGTCGAAAATTTTTTCAATTTTGAGAGTTTTAAATGGAATATCTCCGGAAATATTTAAAATTAACAGGGAGTTCTCCAGATCACATATATATATATTTTAAAGCTCGCAGACTTATAATTTAAAAGTAATTTGGTGTTAAAGTTTGCAAATTTCTATACAAATTTTATATGTGTATACGTATATATATGTGGCAGCACAGCTTTGTAATGTCATCAATAAAATATATGTATATATATATATATGTGCATGTTGCTACAAAAGCGCGATTGATTTAATAAAAACATTTATAATAAGTGAAAACAATGCAAAAATGAAATGTGAAATATACTAAAATGCAATTTAAGTTTATCGTTGCCAATTTATATAGATATGTATGTGGATTAAGGTTTTGAAAGATGTGTAAATTGTAATTTAAAGTTCTATAGAAATTTGTTAAATTTGCAAACTTTAACAACAAATAACTTTTAAATTATAAGATTGCGCACTTTAAAATATATATATTTGTGATCGGGAGAACTCCCTCTTTCATTTGATACCAAGTTTTACCCCGAACTCGGGGGTGCTATTCTAAAATTTTCCCAAAGTCTTTAATATACAATGATTTTTGCTGTTTATTTCGACAAAAATTTTTGATTTGATTTTTGTGCTCATCGAAAGAATTCACAATTATATAGCACCATGCCGCGAATAATGATAAAAGGTGGTGTGTGGAGAAACACTGAGGTAAGCATTTGACGCGACTGGTTACTCTTGGCCGTTTATTAACTAAATTGATAACTTTCAGGATGAAATCCTCAAAGTAGCTGTAATGAAATATGGCAAAAACCAGTGGTCACGTATTGTATCACTGCTGCATCGCAAATCTGCCAAGCAATGTAAGGCACGCTGTTACGAATGGCTTGATCCTAGCTTAAAGAAGACAGAATGGTCACGCGAGGAGGATGAAAAGTTTTTGCATTTTGCCTAATTAATGCCAACACAATGGCGTACAATTGCGCCGATTATTTCAGAGGGTTAACTGGCACTAATTGTTCACACCAAATTGTTAGGTACAGGATTCGCCACGGGTAGGTGAGGTTGGCAATCACAACCTCTTGAATCATTTTGGTCGGCAGGTATGCCGCGGATATATTCTTGGCACTTGTTATTGATGGCTTTTATGATGCCACCAACACAACCTGGACAGACGCCAATGCTCAGTCAACCCCCAATACCCGGACACGTCCGGACGTCCTGGTTATAATGTATGCTAATACAACTAATAATTTACAAATTTGCTGATGATTATTTTTGTGTTATTTTCTTTAGCAACCACCTGAACCTGTTACTGGTAAATATCAACAGCCGCAACAGTATGATCAAGCCCAACGCCGTTTAGATCCCGATCAGATGCCAAATCCGATAAGCGTTATCATTGAAAATCAAAATAGCGCTGGTGGTGCTTTTATTACTAATGCTCAGGGTTTATTACCACCATTGGTGACCACAAAATATGTGGTAGAAGATCAGGGTAACTCATCGCCACGTTACGTTAGGTATCGATAATCGAAATTAATGTTTTGTTTGGCAATTACATTGATCTTTCTTCTTTGCAGGTCGTCTTTGTATTGCATACATGCAACAGCTGATTTATTAAAAACAACAGCTTTGTCCATTACACTTACCGCCTCGCCAATGGCACGAACGGTTGAGGGTGAATATGAGCCACCCATTGTAAATTTTGGTGAATTGGGTGCAATTAGATCTAATCGTTGCAAGGCTCAATAGCAACTTGTAGATGCTGGTCGTCGTTTCCAATGTCTAATGTGTAAAGTAACAAGAGATGGTAAAAAAAATCTTTCACTTCTACTTGTGTTCATTGATCCATATTTTTTCTCAACAGTGCCAACTGCATATTTCCAACAGTTGAGGCATACCGGACAGCGTGTTGATAAATATGAACGTCCTGAACTTGTATTGGGTAAATGAGTATTTGTGTAAAAAATGCTTGGGTACCGATAGCTCTCATGGTAAACCTCAACTCATATCCACATCAATGCCTCGCATTCAATTGGGTTCACGTAGAATGGACAAGCATATTGTTGATTCCAGTGGTAAGGCCACAATTTCAAATGATGGGGCAACCATTATGAAACTATTGGATATTGTGAATCCAGCCGTAAAACTCTAGTAGACATCGCCAAATTTCAAAATGCTGAGGTAAGTTTTTTGTTATATTAGAATGTGTAGAATAAAAATGTTTCTCTTATCAGGTCGGCGATGGCACCACTTCAGTTGTACTTTAAGCAGGTGAAATCTTAAAACAAGTTAAACCATGTGTTGAGGAAGGCGTGCATGCACGTATCATCATTAAAGCTATACGTAAAGCATTATAATTATGCATGACCAAAATATGACATGGCTGTACATGTGGAAGCGTCAATCAAAGGAACAGCAAAGTGCTTTATTGGGAAAATGCTCTGCCACAGCAATTTCCTCCAATGTCCAAGAGTATCAGAAAATTGTTAATGCTGAATGGCGTCTCCTGTACAATAAAATAGGTAATGCTATGTTCAACAGAAAAATAAATTGAGGCAATATCAATTCAAATTGAGTGGTGTTCATACAACTCAATTTAGCTTACACAATAGTAATTTGATGGCCGGTTGGCTCATCTCTACAGCAACAACATACCTGTGTTCAGAATGTCAAAATGTGCGTGTTGGAATTAGGTGAATGGAATGGAATGAAAACATAAAACTTTAAAATTTTTGTGTGTTGTAAGATAATGTGTTCAATGTTTTGGTTTCATTTTGAGTTTGCCATCCTCTTTTGACAATTCCTACTCCAGTGAAATGAAAAAAATAATATCAGCTGATGAGATTAGCCAACCATATAGTTGAGCCATGCGCAGCTGACGTTTAAATCTACTCAATAAACACACTTTACAAGGTTGTATTTACAGTTTGAAACAATTTATTACGCAATTTTTTTTAAATTGGCAATTTGTTATTACAATTTATTATATGATAAATTGCGTAATAAATTGCCCAAATGGTATAAATTGCCAATATGGCGTGTGTTTGTACCTAGTATAAGTAAGGCGCCAATGTTGTGTTTTCTAAACTACCAATTGGTGATGTTGGTACACAGTATTTTGCAGATCGTGAAATGTTCTGTTAGTGTACCAGAAGAAGATTTGAAACGTACAATGAAAGCTTGTGGTGGAGCTGTTATGACTACAGCTAATGATATTAATTCAAGTGTTTTGGGTCAATGTGATTACTTTGAAGAACGTCAAGTTGGTGGTGAACATTTCAACATTTTCCAAGGTTTGATAGTGGGTTTGACATTAACTTCATTTTTATAGTTTATAATTATTTAAAGGTTGCGTTAATGCTAGAACATATACATTGATTTTACGTCGCGGTGCCGAACAATTTTTGAAAGAAACTGAGCTTCGTTACATGATGCTATAATGATTGTGCGGCGTACAATTAAACATGATTCTGTTGTTGCTGGTAAGTCAAAATACAAATTGAAAATAATTTCTAATCTTAAATTGATAAGTAAAATTATGAAAAGATTGTGTCCAACTCCGGAAGAAAAAACTATAAAATTTGTGTCAGTGAAATGATAATTATTGCTTTTGGTTGTTATTTTGAGGCATCGTCATCGAGTTCCTTCTGATCGTATATGCCGGTTCTTTTGTATTCTTTTACATGCATAAAGTGCCGTTTAAGCCTTCCTCACCCTCTCCTCCACGTTGAGCTTCCATGACAGCTTACTGTCTAGGATCATTCCTAGATATTTTGTGCAAGGTTTCCCCGTAGGGTCGCCCCTCCTAACTTAGGCCTGGTCCAATTAGGGACCTTGTACCTCTTTGAAAACAAGACCATATGCAACGTCATCTGCGTAAACCGTACGTTTTTCTGGTCTCTCGTAGAATCCCCTAAGCAGTTGGTTAATGACCAGCGTCCACAGCAGAGGTGATAGCACCCGGAGTGCCCCTGTCCACTAATTTCGTGGCCGCGTACAATCCCCATTGCGATGTAATCTTACTGCAGTTTAACATGCAGTCGATCCATCTGGGTAAGGCTGGATGTACTTTAACGTAATTAAGACCATCAATAATCGCCCATTTAGAAAGCCCCGGCAATGCTTCTAGAGCATATTCCTTATATTCCAGGGCTTTTTCTATGCTTATTACCACCCTATGCAACGCGGTGTCTACTGGCTTGCCTTTGGTGTACGCCTGTTGTGTTGTGGAGAGCAGCTTTTCATCCACGTTGGACTTTATGTATACATCAGCCATCAGCCTCTCAAAGGTTTTGAGCAGAAATTATGGGTCTATAATCTTTGGGATACACATGACCGATATTCCCCGCCTTTGGTAGGAAAGCTACACGAGCAGTTCTCCAAGAGTGCGGTACATGATTCAGTTTATGCACCCATCGAATATTATTTTAAGCCATCCCACGACCGCCCTACTTGAAACTTGTAGCATGGCCGGACATGTACCATCTGAGCCCGGCGATTTCACCACCACTACGAGGTCCTCAGTAGTGTAATTAGGCAGCATATATGAATGCAGCTGTTTCCTTACCATTACTACAGCTCGCACCCGTCCTTCCGTTTGCGCATAGTAAACGCCAAATCGGCGCGCGCTAAGTCCAGAACCCTTTCCTCCCGATGGAAGCCACGGCTCCTGGATCAGCGCGTTAGGAGGAGGGGTTCGCTCGACGCCACTTTACTGTGTTGGAGGTTTATCTGTATGACTCGCAGTACCAATGGGCTGCTTGTCCCCCTCCAGCACCTTCATCGTGACGTCGTCGTCCTCCTCTAGCCCTTTTGGTTTAGAGTGTTCGAAGCCCCCTTCAGCCTCTTGTACCTGTTGTGCCGGGTGTTCCTCTGTGCGACTCAGCACCATCTGGCTGTTGGTCCCCTTCTAACACATTAGGGGTGACGTGGGCTACCTCCACCTGTCTTTTTTCCCTTAGGCTTTTGAGGTCCTTTTCGACGTCCACCGTGTTAGGACTTTAATACCCGCGACTTCTTTTCCTGAGTCGCATATACATTTTGCCTGTACCTAAGGACATTTTCCAAGCTGCGCGTACAATATATCCTCCGCCTGCTTGTTTATTTGGAAGATGTATAACTAACCTTCGTCCGTAGGCCGAGATACAGTAAGGACCTTCGAATCCTGTGTCGGTATGTTCGGATTCTGATTTTGCAAAAGTCGCAGTGTATCCTCCGACTTCATCACGCATGGTATCCATACCTTAACTTTTGTTACCTTGGGGATTTGCGCTTTATCCACCATCTCAAAACGAGCGTTCGTGCCCTGCCTTTGGAGGTTTGGAACCACTTCCTCCAGCCATCGCAAGCTCGCGATGTTGTCGCACGCTATCATCTTCATACCATTATACCATCCCCCGAATCAAAGGTTGGAAGGAGCTTACTTGGTTATTCCCGCATCATCTTAACTTACTTACTTACTTACTTAATTGGCGCTTAACCGTCTAAACGGTTATGGCCGTCCAACAAGGCGCGCCAGTCGCTCCTTCACTCCGCCAACCGGCGCCAATTGGTCACACCAAGGGAGTTTAAATCGTTTTCCACCTGGTCCTTCCAACGGAGTGGGGGCCGCCCTCTACCTCTGCTTCCATAGGCGGGTTCCGATAGAAACACTTTCTTGGCCGGAGCATCATCTTTCATTCGCATAACATGGCCTAGCGCAGCCGCTGCGTTTTAATTCGCTGGACTATCTTGATGTCTGCGTATAGCTCGTACAGCACTTCTTCGGTACTCGCCATCGCCAACGCGTAGAGGTCCATAAATCTTTCGAAGAACTTTTCTCTCGAACACTCCCAAAGCCGCTTCATCTGCTGTTGTCATGGTCCATGCTTCTGCCCCATATAGCAGGACGGGTACGATAAGTGACTTGTAGAGTATGATTTTCGTTTGCCGAGAGAGGACTTTACTTTTCAATTGCCTACCTAGTCCAAAGTAGCATTTATTGGCAAGATTGATTCTTCGCTGGATTTCAGTGCTGATGTTGTTGCTAGTGTTGATGCTGGTTCCCAAATAAACGAAGTCTTTTACTATTTCGAAATTATGGCTGCCAACAGTAGCGTGGTTGCCAAGGCGCATATGCGCTGACTCTTTGCTCGATGACAGCAGGTACTTCGTTTTGTCCTCATTCACCATCAAACCCATCTTTACCGCTTCTTTTTCCAGCTTGGAGTAAGCAGAACTAACAGCGCGGGTGTTTAGGCCGATGATATCAATGTCATCAGCATATGCCAGTAATTGCACGCTTTTATAGTATATTGTTCCAGTGCGGTTAAGTTCTGCAGCTAGTATAATTTTATCCAGCATCAAATTAAAGAAATCGCACGATAGGGGGTCACCCTGTCTGAAACCTCGTTTAGTTTCGAACGGCTCGGAGAGGTCCTTCCCAATTCTGACTGAGCTGATGGTGTTGCTCAACGTCATTTTGCACAGCCGTATAAGTTTTGCGGGGAAACCAAATTCAGACATAGCGGCATATAGGCAGCTCCTTTTCGTGCTGTCGAAGGCGGCTTTAAAGTCGACGAAGAGGTGATGTGTGTCGATTCTGTTTTGACGGGTTTTTTCCAAGATTTGGCGCATTGTGAAAATCTGGTCGATGGTAGATTTACCAGGTCTGAAGCCGCACTGATAAGGTCCAATCAGCCGGTTCACGGTGGGCTTCAATCTTTCGCACAATACACTTGAAAGGACCTTATAAGCGATATTAAAAAGGCTGATTCCACGATAGTTGGTGCATTTTGCAGTATCCCCCTTCTTGTGGACTGGGCAAAGAACACTTAGATTCCAACTGCTCGAGGTCAAAGGTCATTGCCTTAATAGCACCGCAGAAAAATTCCTCCAATTCTTTTCTCCTAGAGAGAACAATAATTGGGGAATAGGAATTTCAAATCTTCGAAGTCCTCCGATTTGCCAATTGAAATTTTGTTGCGCATTTCTATTTTTGTTAACAAATTAAAAGTTTAGTTATTGTTGCGAATTTGTTTAAAATTGAGAAAAAAAAATATAAGCAAAGCAACAGGGAGCAACAAACGAATGATGCAACCATCTTTCACACGTTGTTATTGTAGCAGTGCTTCGCCCCATCCAATAGGTGCGACCGATCAGAAATTATCATCAATATCCTCTAACGGGAGTCCAAGGAAACTTGCTGTTTCGACAGGGGGGACCATAATGAAAGGGGTGTTAGAGGCGTTGATTCCACACTACAATTAAAGAGATGGTTGGTGTCATGTGGGGACACATTGCAAGCGGGGCATACATTTTGTATGTCGGGGTTGATTCTGGATAGGTAAGAGTTTAACCTGTTACAGTATCCAGAACGAAGTTGAGCTAGAGTGACTCGCTTTTCTCTGGGGAGTATGCGTTCCTCTTCCGCGAGGTTTGGATACTTTTCTTTCAGTACTGGATTCACCGGGCAATTCCTAGCATAACGGTCCGACGCTTGTTTATGGAATTCACCAAGGACCTGCTTGTGTTTTCTCGCTTCATACGGCTGGGTTCTCAGGAGCCGTATTTCCTCAAAATGCTTACGGAGATGACTCCTTAGGCCCCTAGGCGGTGCTGGTTGACCAATCAGATGTCTGTTGGGATGCTCAGGTTTCTGGGTATTCAACAGGAACTGTTTGGTCAGCATATCATTTCTCTCCCTGATGGGGAGTATTCTCGCCTCATTATGCAGATGGTGTTCTGGGGACATAAGAAGACAGCCCGTGGCAATTCTGAGAGCAGTATTTTGGCTTCTTCTGTGGGTAATTTTTAGGCTTGGCGACTATATGGGTGATGCATAGCACTTAATCGGCTGGCTAATTGCTTTGTGTGTAGTCATGAGCGTTTCTTTATCCTTTCCCCAGGTACTGCCAGCGAGGGATTTGAGGATTTTGATACGGCTCTGATTTCTCGGAACAATTGCGGCTGCGTGCTCACCAAAATGTAGATCCTGATGAAAGTCACACCCAAAATTTTAAGGTGTAAGACAGTCGGTAGGGTAATGTCATATGGTCGACATTTGGCGCGGCCATGTTTTAAAAAGGATCACCGATGATTTGGTTGGTTGCAATATCAGGTTTCGCGAGGCGACAAAACTGGAGAGATTGGGGAGATAGCTGTTTATTTTATTACAAAGCTCATCGGTGTAGGAAACAATAGCATAGGTGTAGAAGCAATAGTGACTCCTTCTGGTGGTAAACGTAGCTATTGATATGTAGAAGTTAAACAGAAATTTGATGAATATGAGTTTTTTTTAAGTTATTGCAAAAAAGCGTTGAGGATTTTTAATATCTTACGAGGTACCTTCGTACATGTTTCTAAGAATGAAGAATGAGACCTATTCAAACTTCGCTATACTTTAACATACGATACTTTACCCCATTTTAACACAACTATCATTTATTGATTTTATTAAATTTTATAAAATGTTTCTTCCTCCACAGTTCCATTTCCGTATTGGATGGTAAATATGGCTTTCGCATTTTCTCCATCAATAACTGACAAGGTGGAAAAAATCTATGCGCGTAAATCGCAACATATCTTGGTCGAGCGTTTCTTCAATAGCTCTCTAGTGGTGATGGTGACAGCAGAAAAACCCAACTGTTTACAAATGTTACAATATATCAATTGCGTCTACGGCTCAAATACCCACAGTATATGAATGAATCGAACGCACCTAATTGTCTGCCTAACGGATAGTATACATATTCATCAAATCGAAAATATTGCATCAAACGAACTGGGTCTGAATACTGAAACAGTACACATATTCAAAATCGATGAGGAGGCTGTGATGATGGTATAGGGTGAGTTGTTGAATAACATACGAAAACCACTTTAACCCATCTATATATTTGCATTACAGCTAAAGCTTTACAAACAGCAAAAATCGCTGGCGCCAAGCAATTGGAAAAGGCAGTGAAGCATTCATCACACTGTACGGATGGTGTAAAGTTAGAAACTGCTGTTGAACAGCTGCCACCGACACAACGGTCATCTCTACTTCGCCGAGTAACGGCTCGTCCGACTATCTATCGAAGACAGTATAATCATATCTTTTGCCAACACAGGTTAGCGATGTGCTTGCACAGGAAAAGATTTCAATTGGAAAACAAAAACCAATTAAGAGAGTTTATTTATTATTAAAGTATTTACTTTTCTTTATATCAACAGTATTAATTTAAGTTGCAATATCACGTACATATATAATAAGGGATGTGATACGATTGATGTCGGAATTAGATTTGAAACCAATCAATACTCCTGCTAAGGGTTGTAGAATTATTGCTTGAATAATTAGATTTAGAACAATAATAAGTCTGACTTAATTACAAGTCGTACATTTTTAAATTCATCAATTACGACAGCAATCGGATTCTACGACACCTCTGAATATTCTTGATCTGAAAAAAGAGTATACCTAATCTGAATTTCTACTAAGCTTTCAGTTGTAGATTATTCAAATAATTGGAGTTTTTTCTAAAGCTTAAAATTATTTTCTACTCGCTTAGAAAAGATTTCAATTGGAAAACAAAAACCAATTAAGAGAGTTTATGTTATTATTAAAGTACTTACTTTTCTTTATATCAATTGTATTAATTTAAGTTGCAATATCACGTACATATAAAATAAGGGATGTGATACGATTGCTGACGGAATTAGATTTGAAACCAATCAATACTCCTGCTATGGGTTGCAGAATTATTGCTTGAATGATTAGATTTAGAACAATAATAAGTCTGACTCAATTACTAGTCGTACATTTTTAAGTTCATCAATTACGACAGCAATCGGATTCCACGACACCTTTGAATATTCTTGATCTGAAAAAAAAAGAGTAAATCTAATCTGAATTTCTAATTAGCTTTTAGTTGTAGATTTAAATTGATTCAAATAATTGGAGTTTTTTCTAAAGCTCAAAATTATTTTCTGTTCGCTTGGAAAAGATTTCAATTGGAAAACAAAAACCAATAAGGCGAGTTTGTTTACTATTAAAATAATTACTTTTCTTTATATCAACTGTATTAATTTAAGTTGCAATTTCATGTGCATATATAATAAGGGATGTCGTAATACGATTGCTGTCGGAATTAGATTTGAAACCAATCAATACTCCTGCTAAGGGTTGCAGAATTATTGCTTGAATGATTAGATTTAGAACAATAATAAGTCTGACTCAATTACTAGTCGTACATTTTTAAATTCATCAATTACGACAGCAATCGGATTCTACGACACCTTTGAATATTCATGATCTGAAAAAAGAGTAAACCTAATCTGGATTTCTACTAAGCTTTAAGTTGTAGATTATTCAAATAATTGGAGTTTTTTCTAAAGCTTAATATTATATTTTGCTCGCTTAGAAGACATTGGAAAACAAAAACCAATTAAGCGAGTTTATTTATTATTAAAGTTCTTCTGTTTTATATGAACTGGATTAATATAAGTTCCAATTTCATGTACATATATAATAATATTGAAAATAATAAATATTGAAAATTCAATTTTTTTGGTTCATATTTTATTCATATGGCTGCTCCAGGTAAAGTAAATCTGCAGGTAAAATTCACGTTATATGGCGGTTATATAAATGGTAAAACCGCAGTAAAATTGATTGTCAAATGGCTCGAAAATTTAGAGTGAAATGACGAAAAAATGACCGCCATTTGACGAGCATTGTGACGTGTGTGAGTAGCACAGTGCTATGCTCACATCCTATAAGTGGGAGCGGAATGCACGATCACATTAATAGGAACGAAACGGAAAATTTGGTCACAAAAGTTAATCACGCCCATGCAAACGTGACTATGAATATAACCGCTGCAGAGTTACAATGACCGTAAAATGACTAGTAAAATGACGTGGAGCGTTTTTGCAGGGCAATGTCTCCAGCTTTATGTTGATCAGGTCTGACGCGCTGGTACCTCGCGTGTGCTTAAACGAAAAAGTATTTGAGATTGCTGCTATAGAAATGTGCGATGAAGCAAAGTAGACAATATAATCTAAAAAAACATATTCTTATCAAAACCGCCTAAATCATTATTTACAAACATTCATAATTCGGATAAAAAGCAAGTGGGACTACGATTTCAGAAAAAAGAAATCTGTGATAAAGTGTTTATGCTTCAGACTATGATGCTAAATCTGTAATAATTTACTTTGAGTTCAGACACATATGATTGGGGAAGATGATTTTTTTTTCAACAACCTAATCAAAAATGGCAAATCTGGGAGCTAAAACATTTATACCGTGAGACAAAAGAAATGGAATAATATTTTCATACATACATACATTAATGTGAATGGCATTACTTATCCGCCAACCAATCTGACGCCGAAAATTCTGGACACCATTTTGGCAAACGACACCAAGCCAAGTCAAATAGTCGCGGTACAAATATTCAATCAGCAAACAAAAGTTCTCAATTTTAACAATTCGACAGATAACCTTTTTTTTGCAAGAAGAACGTGGCGTGGTGGTACTTTTGTCGTGGCTATTTAATGGCATTAATTATCCACCAACCAATCTGACGCCGGAAATTCTGGACACAATTCTGCCAAACAATACCAAGCCAAGTCAAATAGTCGCGATACAAAATATTCAATCAGCAAACAAAAATTCTCAATTTTAATAATTCGACAGCATAACCCTTTTTTTTTTTGGCAACGAAGAACGTGGAGAGTTGTACTGTGTCATGGCTTGTTAATCGATTCACTATCCACCAACCAATCTGACGCTGAAAATCCTGATCAAATTTTGCAAAACGATATCAAGCCAAGTCAACTGATTGCGATACAAAATATTCAATCAGCTACCAAAATTCCAATTCAACCAATTCGACAACATAACCTCTTTTGCCAGGAAAGTCAAGTAAATCCATTAAACGGCCGTTGCCGCCAGGAGCTATACGTCCAAGTACGAGTCGTGCCAGTTCGCCATCGGTGATAGGCCTGCTGAAACAACAGATGCAGGCATGCTTAACCAACGAAACGATATCATTTCGTTATGATAATCAACGTTAATAAACGAAACGAAGTCATTTGGTTTCGTTTATTAACGTTAAGATCGTCAAATTAACGAAATGATTTCGTTTCGTTTTCTGCCATATCAAAACGAAATCAAATCGTTTATGTTGATTATTAATTTCAAACTATGCTGGCAAAGCTGATTGATTGCGGAGTCATTAAAGGTGAAAGCATTATCCAAGCTGATTGCAACTTTTCTCATGAATTTTGACAGTACGAACATTTCTCAGAGTATTTTTGACATTACCACCAACGAATTACACAAACAAATTACATAGAGTTTGTGTGTGTATGTGCGCTCGTTGTTGCCACCTTTCGGCTGCACCTTGGCTATAGCATTGCCAGCATAATTCAAACATAAAGTATCACGTTTTCGTTGACGTTAACGAAAGCTTTTCGTTTCGGTTAAAAACGAGATACAATTTATCTTGATAATTTCTTTATCGATAATATTTCGAAGTGTTTCAACGGAAACGGTGGAAATTTTTTGATAAACGATTAGCTTAACGTTAAGGTGCATCCCTGAACAGATGTAACACCGACAGCGGGGCCGCTAAGCGTAGGCCGGCTGCACCAGCACCTACAACAACAACGTTTGAAACCGGGTGAGTCCGTTCCAACTCGGTGAAATTATATTATGTATTTATATGAAGTGATAAAATTCGTCACTTACAGATTATCGTTTCAAATTTTTGTAATTCATTCCAAGCACACTTAATGAACCTAAAGACCCTTTTCTGTAACTCGATTCGAAAATACGGTATATGAATTCGGACATTTTGGTGCTCTTAACTCTATTGACCCGTCGGATATGTGCAATGTAAAACCAGTTCTGTAATCTTGCGAGTAAGAAACATTGTTCTGTAAAGCTTGTGAAAAGTTAATACAGTCAAGAAATAGAAAACCAAAATTATAAAAGTTTGAGTTCTGCAAATTATTTTATTCAAGTCAAGTTACAGAATAGTTTCACCAGTATATATATTACTTTACATATTTGAAGGTGTCACTCTGAACCATATTTTTTTTATATACATACATGCGAAAGCCATGTGAATGGGTAATGCATTACACATTAGCGACATATGCCTTTCCGCGAGAAATTAGAGTCTAGTCGCAACAAGAGATAGAGGATTTATGTCTTTGTGATCATGAACCAATAAACTCGTTCTATAATTTTTTTGAAATATTTTTTTTACTGCTCCACTATACTGTTGCGACTGAAACGTTACCTAAAAGTTCATAAATTGCATGATCTCTATATGATCACACGGCACAAGTTGGTATGTACCAACGAAGACTAAAGCTATAAAGCTTTTTAAAGTGTTACGAGAGTTTTGGCAGACCATATCTATTGGTGTGGCAATCAAATTTCCATAGACTCGAAATAAGACAAATGAAAATGAATTTAATGTAATTGTATTTGCAAAAAGATAAAGTATGTTTTACATTCAGAACATAAAACATTGGTATGCAATTTGAATGCAATCAGGGGGTTGGGTTCATTTTATTTTCCTTCCACTTGCCCCTCAGTAACCCTTACTTTTAGTTTTGCTCCTAAAGTAGAAGTTGTCTATATATATATATAAATAGTGCGTACATATAAATTTGATGCACACGGGCGAGCGTTGTCGCATTTAGGACTCTGCAGTCTAACTCTACTGGAGCGTAGTTCCAGTTGACTTATTTAATTAAGGCAATTTTCTTGCATTCTCTTACGTATTAGCGAAATTAAATGGAATTTATTGTAACCCACTTAAATACGTCAACATAAGGATAGAAAATAAAACGAGCTCAGTGGCCTTATTAAAACGACATACTTATGTTCGAATTAGTATATTATATTAGGTAATACCTTGAATTTAAAGATGTATAAATAAATAAATTGTAATTAAAATGGGAATGTTGGCGTCTTCATTCTTTTAGAAGGCACTTAGGCATTCAGGTAAGGGGCCACCGAAAATTTAGGTGCGTCGGTGGTCATGGTTTTTGAGGGTGGGTTAAGGCACCGGGCGTCGCAACAACACCCGCGGCGCCCCTCTATATATTCGGCCTATTTTCTTTTTCCCTTTTTAATTTTCAGCTTTTTTTTTGATTTTCTTCGATTAGTAACCAGCCGTTGCCGGTTCGGTTAATTTTTTTGCGTTAGATTTTTTTTTTAATATTTTTTTTTGAATTTTAAATTTTCAATTAAATGTTTTAACGGTGTGTCCGTGACATCCGGTTCAGCCGGATGTTGTTTTAGTCCATTTGAGCGTTTTGAATTAGTTCTGCGCTTTTTGAAAGTTGATTTTGAATAGGCATGATATGAACTTTTTTCTGTTTATGGCGCAGGACAGCAAGGTTGGAAAGAACCCAACCCAGCCAACATGACTAGCCACTGTGCACCACTACATCATGCCGACTGCCTTCCTTGCTACTCCCATAAAATATGCGAATCCATAACAAAATTATAATAAGAAAACAGAAAAACTGAGATCAGGCAAAAGGCCAAAAATTAATTTAACATTTTTCATACTCGTGCTCATCCTACATAAATACAATGTATATTTGTGGTATTGCCTTAGAGTTTTGCTGCACAATAGACACTTTGCGGAGTTGGCACTTAATTTTTTAAAATAGCGCCACACCTTACTTTTGTTCGGCATATTGATTTCGGCAAGAAGTTTGTGGTAAATAGAAGTTATTAAAAATGTGCAAGCAACTTCCTTTTAAAAGTAATCAAAAAGCAGGCCTTTATTAAATAAAAGCAATGTTGGTCAAAGTAGCTGAAACTAAAAACTATTACGCTGTTATCAAAAGTAATCAAAGGCGGTGTAAAAATTAAGTATTATCCACATAATAACATTATTCCAAAAATCCCGGGATACTACTTCACGATCTACATATTTACCTCACGCCTTTGCACTGGCCATACTACACTTTCGATTAAGATGTTCACCTATTTATTTTGTACATATATGTAATACTCCTATATTGCTAATAGAAAATGCTCGCAATTTTTTTTGAATTCGAAATCAAAACAAGACAGCCTATATAATTTTTGTGATTGTAGCATCACAAGTGTGACAAGAAAAAATTTAAATTTAGGTACATCCGATTATTGAATACAAAAACAAAAACGTATAAATAGCAATATATCGGCACTCTGATGTTTGTGAATGTACCTAGCCTTTTGTAGCAATATAGAAGTATTACATATATGATTTAGTATAAAATATTCATTAGAAGTCACAACATAATTTAAAATAATTATAATTAATAACTTACCCTTTTTACATCAGTTTGCAGCAGCTTAACAAAGAAAAAGAAAGGCATCAATAAATGCAACCAGAGTTGGGTCATTTCGTTCTGAACTTGTTCAATTGACCGGGTCTCTCAACTGAACAAGTGAACTAGATCTTCGATTTCTGTTCTTTTTGTTCTTTTAGTTCATTTGTTCTTTTAGTTCGTTTTATCTAATGTTATTCTTTCTCTCTTCTCGTTCGCGAACATTGTAAATTCATACATACATACGCAGAAATTCACAGTGAGCACGAATGTCGATGATGACACTTACACTAAAGATATGTGTGGTCATCTTTGTGTGACACTGCTACAAAAATATATGTATGGACTATTTATGAAAAACATGTTTTATAAGAAACTAATCATTACATTTATTAAACTTGATTTTATACATATATTACCTTATTTATTCATTACTCATTTAAATATACCTACACAAAGCATTGCTGCATACACACCCCCATCTATACTTGTTGGCTTTTTTCGCGGGTGCGAGCAGCATTGATCAAATTTGCTTGAAAAAAAAAGAACAGATGAACAAAAAGAACAACTTGTTCGTTCATCAGAAAAAGAACGAAAGATTCGAATCTCTGAAATGAACGAAAAAGCACAACTCTAAATGCAACCTTAGAGATATGGATGTTCGAAACATCGTCAAAGTTAAAATCGATGTATCGGCAATTTTTCGATATTGAGTAATTTTGAAACATCGATGTTAAACATCGGATTTTCATCCGATACTATCGATGTTTTAAAAACATCGATGTATCGTTTGCATCCCTAACTGTGTCTTAAGAATACAAAAAAAAAAACAAGGCTGTAAATTTCTTTGACCTTAATAAAAAAATACATGCATATAATAAAGATTTTAATCAAATGGTATCACACCTTCACAAAAATGTTTGCATTCGATTACATACAACAAAGTTTAAAAATGTATATACAAAAAAAAGGAGCTATTTATGGAAATTTTCACAAAATGCCGGATCGCAAAGCGAATGCACCGTTAAAAAGTAAATTTTTGTTCTTAAGTTTTTGGACTTTGGACGGGACGTGATAGTTTACACAAAAAAAAGCCAATTATACAAAGATATGAATTCGATACATATTTACATACGGATATTCTTTTTATATAAATCAAAAATGTATGCATCAATGTATTAAATAAATTTTATACTTCTCACGGGCCTATCAGTCGCCAAAAGTAGACCAAACGACTACACACTCAACTTGAGTAAACATTTGCAGCTACCTAAAACACCCTAATGCCTACCTAAAAGAGCTCTTTCAATATGGCTGAGGGGATTTGTTGGAAGCGAAATGTATGTGCAGAGACAGCTCTACGCAATAAAAAAAAATGTTTTGCATTAATTTACACGTTTGGTATATTTTCTTTGTGTCCCACCTCAAGATTCCCGTTTACACAAATTGAAATTTTCACAACCTTAATTTAGGAAGTATTTGACAAAATATAGCCGCCTAATGTACTAATTGTAGTAATGGTTCCACAACCTTAATTTAGAAATTGTTTAGTATAACAAATATGACCGCCTACTGGACTGCTTTTGGTTCCAGCCCTTCCGGTTTTGCACTTTTCGGGTGCGCTGCCATAAAATGTATATCATTGGTTGCAGTCTCTGCTGCTGAAATCCACGTTGGTGATAAAATTGATGATGTTGTAAAAAAGAAAGTCTCCCTGGCGCTTAAGAAAGCTTTTATTTGGCTGGAGGTGGTATGTTCCCTGTAGGAACAATAGTTGTATTTACCATTTGGCGCACATTGAAACTTTTGAAGGCTTCCACGCCAATTGGGCGTTTAGCACGAATTAATCCCAAAAAAATAATAAATTTACAAAAAAAAATTTCTTTTAAAGAAATGGAAAACTTGAAAGAAAATTACTGGGATTTTCTCTAATGGACTAACATACGCGTTATATTGGGTCAGAATCGTTCGAAAATTGGTGGCTGCAATAGCCGAATGTGAACCCCGAATTGGCGCGGAAGGAATTTAAAGATTTTACACGAAACAATTTCGTTTACTTAGAACTTACCCTTTTGAAACTCGTTCCGTTCTAAAATGTTGGACGCTCCAAACGGCAGAATGAATCAAACCAAAAAGGAAGAACCCACAGTGCCGGGTAAATTGATGCCTCCGGTCCGTGGTTTCGCAAAAATCTATTCTTGGTGACCTCCTCTCGCCTTTAATACCATTATTACCACAAACTTTCGCCTTTTCGGCACCACAATATTATTAAAATACGCACTACTTTCTTGTCCTTTTGGACTTCGCGCACAGGGAAACTTACTCACAAAAATCGCACGATTTATTTAAAATTTAAATAGCCCGCGCACTGCCAATTTGGTTGTCTGCTTCAATACATTTAATCCTCTTGCCCTACAGTTCCCCCTTTTATATCGGCAGAATCGATCACCGATACCGTTTTCCTTTTCCGTTTTTGTATTATCATTCTTTCTTATACATGTATTCAATTGCAATCATCATAGCCTATTACTAATTTCACACAGACGGCTTATTGAATAATAAAGGCAATTTTCTACATTAAGACGCTTATTGAGCTCAATCTTCCCTACAAAATTCGAATCTATTATTATTTCATTAGTAGCTAATCGAATGCCTAATGGAGTCAAAAGCACAATGCAACTCTGTTGGCAGCGTTCCGCTTCCGTTTCCGTTTCTTAGTTTTCAAAGCAAATGCCATTGTCTGCATGGCGGAGCGATACAAGGTGGCCGCATCGAACAGCTGATTATAACCTTTTTATTTGATTTGATACATCAACTACCGGCGCAGTCCGATTTTGACATTTGTCCACCGAATTTACAAGTACATGGAATTTTTTTTGTTTGTAGGTATGTCAACATGCTCCCACCTTGCATCGTTCCGCCATGATTGTCTGTCTGATCCTTCATACTAATCGAGCAGTTACTTCTGTGTGAAATCAAAAAATTTACGATTTCATTAGCAGGTGAAATGAGATCATTAAGTTTCTGTGTGAAAACAGTATATATCTCTCCCTTTGCTTATTCTCACTAAACCCTTAACTACCATCTGGCAACCTTTAAGCAGAGCTTTTCGGTTTTCTCGTTGGTGACTTTCTGAACGTTTCCTAGCAATTGACGTTTGTCGTGTTTATTTACAATTTATTTTATTCATGTGTGCCAATTAATAAGAAATAATTAAAATTACATGCAATATTGTGGAAATATTAGAATAATTGTGCATAATTGTGCCCTTATCTTCCCAATGGTTTCACGGTTCTGTGGACATTGTTATACTAATTTCACACAGACGGCTTATTGAATAATAAAGGCAATTTTCTACATTAAGACGCTTATTGAGCTCAATCTTCCCTACACAATTCGAATCTATTATTATTTCATTAGTAGCTAATCGAATGCCTAATGAAGTCAAAAGCACAATGCAACTCTGTTGGCAGCGTTCTGCTTCCGTTTCCGCTTCTTAGTTTTCAAAGCAAATGTCATTGCCTGCATGGCGGAACGATACAAGGTGGCCGCATCGAACAGCTGATTATAACCTTTTTTATTTGATTTGATACATCAACTGCCGGCGCAGTACGATTTTGACATTTGTCCATCGAATTTACAAGTGCATGGAATTTTTTTTGTTTGTAGGTATGTCACCATGCTCCCACCTTGTATCGTTCCGCCATGATTGTCTGTCTCATCCTTCATACTAATCGAGCAGTTACTTCTGTGTGAAAGCAAAAAAATTACGATTTCATTAGCAGGTGAAATGAGATCATTAAGTTTCTGTGTGAAAACAGTATTAGGGTCTGCTGCTACGGTCTACGGTTACGGTCCACTTGGGAGCGTGTTCGCGCGAACACACCTAGTGATGGGGCGAAAGTTGCGATAAAAAGTATCGGAAAACAAGGAAAAAACAGACCGGCCATCACTAGAGAAAAAATGGAAAATAAGTTTCCGGAAAAAAGTGTGATTGGCTGCAGTTAAAATTGAGGCGGCCTGGCGATATAAAAAAAAAAAAAAAAGGGATCGTGTAACATCGGTTGACACAACTTCAATAGCAAGCCGCCAACTGCTTTATTAACATTATTGCTACGTCAACTGCACATCCCCACTTATATTTAACGAATCGCCAAACACCCTAGCCGGCTGTGCACGTATTCAACGAGCATTGTGGAAGAACCAAAAGACTGCAACGAGGAATTGCAGGCCCAACTACTAGAAGAACAAACAAGTGGGAATAAACCTTATCACGGTGGTGTCGTGTTGACACCAGCGCAACGTATATAATATCTAGTGAAGTAGGTCGGCGTTTCACAGCCACATTTAGTGAGGAAAGTGTTAGTGATTTCGATACGGATTCGGACGGCACTGAGGTAAATGTTGATGAGAACCATTGCAATCCGAAGATAACCCCTTTCTCTACGTTACGAAGTACCCTACCACCTTCGGAAAAGCGTCCGACCACCAATTCCGCCTCCAGGGCCAGCAGTACGCTGCCGCGTAATACAACTAACGTCAAAATAGCCAAGTCATCTAGATCGTAAAGGCCAGCACGAAGCTTTATCGCCACCAGGTTCATTCGATTACCTCGGACCAGAGCGCAACAACCACCAACAGTACCAACACGGCGCGCCCAAGACCGCGCACCACAACCAACAACAGCGTCGGCTTCACCGGCAAAGTCAACTTCACTAGCGACAACACGCCGGCAGAGATCCATGGTACGTACTCTGTCGGCCATGTAAGTACTAGCAAGGTATAACTTTAGATATAATTACCCTACAAAAAATTCTGGTCACGAAACTTACCCACGCCCATGCAAATGTGACTAGGAATATAACCTATGACTGTATAATAACTAGTCAAACGGCGTGGAATGACGAGAGCATTTTTGCAGGGTAGTTAAAAGAACTTCCAAGTTGTACTTAGAGGGTTTTATACAGCCCGGGGTAAACCCTTCGACAAGTATCGATCTTTTTTCGTCAAAATTACAGCATTTTTTAAGAATTATCAACATAAAAGATGAAAGGATAGTTTAACTTATTATAGAAAAAAAAGTTACACATAAATGATTTCCACTATTTAAGTTTAGCTTGTATTGATTATCTAACCAAACGAATTACTACATGAACACTTATGTTTTGCAACTTGACAAGATATTAAAGAATGCAACAACAGTTTAATATACAAAATTATTTACACATTTTAAAGGTTTGTTCACAAATAAACAGGCAGTTTTGTCTCAGTCAGATTAAGCAGCAATTACCTGTTAGAACGCTCAAAACTAATTCAAACATACTCCGTTTATTTGTGAATGCATCTTATATACATTATATTGAACAAAACCCTTTAAATATAACTAAAATTGTATTCAGCAATTTACGAGTATAATTCCATTTACCTAATACCTACCTAAGCATTAGCTTTACAACAAAAAAAAAAAACATCTTTTTTTATCATTTTAATAATATATTTTGTCGCTTTAAAATGTTTGAAGTTAGCTCTATAAATTTTATTGATAATAAACCGTCTCTATCACGTTAAACATTTTAGCGATTCATTTTTGGGAGCTCAACCATAAATTTAAAGAAATTTTTTTTGCGACAGCAGCCATTCTTCGATTATGCACGAATTGGCAAAAGGATTTTGGATTTAATTTTTTTTCTTATATCTTACAAATGCAATATATATATATATATATACATATGAATCCCTATTGCGGGCAATATCTTTCGAACAACAAGACGAAAGTAATCTACGTGCACGTAATACATATTGCTATCGCAATTTCATCTTTATTGCTTTTGTAAACACTTTTCTTAGTACATATTAGATATTAGTATAATTATACTATGCGAATTATACCGAATTGATATTTTGTTACACTCAAAAATAAGTTCCACTACAACAACATAATAATTTTGTAAGTGCAAACAAAAAAAAAAAAAAAACAGATAATAAGTGATTATCGTAACAATGTACTTTAAGGGCAACCCCTTATGATAATAACCAAAACAGAACTTTATATATATTTTTCTTTGCTAACAAAACATAAGCAAAGTAATTTGAATACCTTGTTGTTAGAGAGTGTAGTTTATATTAGAATTTAGCTAATAATTCAATGATTTTTCAGAGAAAAGGTTTAAGGCATTAATAATGAGTATTGAATAAAAATTGTATTTATAATGGGAATGCTGACGTCGCCCGTTATTTAGAAGGCATAGGGTAGAGCAGGTAAGGGGCCACTGAAATTCAGGTGCGTCGGTGGCCATGGTTTTTGAGGGTGGGTAAATGCACCGGGCGTCGCAACACCTCCCGCGGCGCCCCTCTATATATTCGGCCCTTTTGTTTTTATTTTAATTTTCAGCTTTTTTGTTCGTTTTTTTCTTTTCAGCAGTTTTTTTTGAATATCAATACTAGTAACCGGTCATTTCCGGTTCGGTAAACATTTTTTTTGCGTCATGTAGTTTCTTGTTTAGTTTTTTTGAATTTTTCAAATTTTGGAATGTTTTAACGGTCTGTCCGTGGCATCCGGTCCGACCGGATGTCGTTTCGTTTAGAATTTCCAGCACTTTGAATTTGTTCTGCGCTTCTGTTCGTTTTTCTTTTGAATCTGACAGCTGAGTTTTTTTAAGGCATGATATGACATTTTTTTCTGATTATGGCGCAGGAACAGTAAGGTTGGCAAGGACCCGCCCTAGCCGACAATGACTAGCCACTGTGCACCACCACATCATGCCGACCGCCTTCCTTACTGCTTCCACCGAAAATGCGATTCCATAACAACATGTACAATCGACCAGTAGCTGCATTAAGCGGGAGTCATTGGTGCCGTATGTCGTATCGCTGTAGTCGTATCCCTAACGTAATCAGCTGTTTATCGTTACGACGGAAAACCAAAAACCAATTGGTTGGCTACGATACGGTTACGACCTTAGCGGCACCAAAGAGGATAGATATAATAAGAGCCGTCACTCGTTATTTTTTAGGCATTTACTCGATGTTTTCTATGAGGTTGTCGCTCTGTACATTTTCATGGGGTATTTGTGTTTAATTTTCCCACTGTATTTAATTAATTATTTAATTCCCTTTCCAAAAATCACGCTTGCATGAAGTGGCTACACCGCATGGATAAATGGGAGGCAATTCAAAAATGTCCCTCATAGAAAACATTCGGCATCAATTTTTTTATTTCCAGCGAGTTACTCGCCACAAAAAAACCAGTGGCGGCTCTTATTATATCTATCCTCTTTGGCGGCATCAATAATCGATTGCATTGTTTTCCATAATGTTGTTCGAATCAGCTGTTATAAGGTTACCGATACGGTTACCGATAAAGCACCAATGTCTGCAGCTTTAATCTTCCGGGACCACCATTGTGATACCCAAACTTATTGTGAGTTCTATGAGTACAATTTGTGATTTATTTTAAAAAAAAAACTTAATTATTAATCTAATAAAGATATCTTAAAAAAAAAAACGCTCGTGGACCTTTATTTTATTTGAACCTTCTACTGGTTGAGTTTATGGGTTCGCCCAATCTCACGCTCAAATTAGACCGTGATCTATTGTTTGACAACAAAAAAAAAGTATTTCGGGATATTTGCTCTGGGATACGCCACTTGCTCGATTTGTTATGCCAGCTCTTTACTCGGATTTACGTTGCCGATATTTTTGTTTCAACAGACAAATGTATACAGCTTCCTATTTTTCAGGTGCGGTCATTAAGAGGTTTGACGTTTCCGCCCTTCATAATCTGCGATATTCTAGCGGGACAAGGTAGGTTCCAGTCCCAACGCGGGGACAACCCACACCCTGACATAGTCTGGAATTTATATCCGTCAACAGTGACGGGGCTGCCAAGTCGCGAATGTGCCGATTCTTTCTTGAATGACAGCAAGTACTTCTTCCTGTCCTCATTTACCGCCCTTTTCTTCGCTTCTGCAGCATAAAAGCAACTTGAGTGTCGAGTCTCTTAAAATGAGTTTTATCGTTAAGATCTGGTCGATAATACATTTACCATCACAGATCACGCACATCTTTTCATGCTGGAACCTGGTACCGCAGATAAACATATTTCAAGCCGCGGCTGAGTCAAGCAGCCTCAGCCCGTTGGGAGATGTTACAAGGTGTGCTTAAGTGCATTAAAAATACTTAGGCCCGGTTTTACAGTACAAGTTCAACTCAGTTTGTCGGTTAAACTTCTCTTAAACTTATTCCGCAGTTTTTCAGTCTACTTTAACTGAAGTTTAAGCTAAGCTTAAGCGGCCGATCTGCAAGGTTTATACTCTAGTTAACCTATCAGTTATTTGCTTTCGTACAAAATGGCGTCGAATATACCCAACAAACATTTGGGCTTGAGTACCATTAGAGCTCATGTTGATAACTAGGCATACTTCTAAAACTCAAGAGTTGTTTCGAAACAGTGGCTCAACTCGAGAATCATAGCGTACTCAGCAAAAGAGGGAGCTTTTTATAAAGAATAAAATAATTAAAAAAAAATTTTAAGTTAAACGGTTTTATTGAAAACAATACTTACATTAAGTAGTAATAATACTTAAAGATAGAAAATAATTAAGTAGGTCCTAGGTACTAGTCATCACACTCCTCATCAGTCTAGGGCGTTGATCAGACAATTAAATAAAAGCGTTGGATGCGTCAAATTTCTATTCATAGTCATATACAAGACCAACTGAACCTTAATCTGGTTATGCTACGCCTTACATTTTTAGAAATTTCACGCGCCCAACGCTTTTATTTAATTGTCTGATCAACGCCCTAGACTGATGAGGAGTATGATAACTAGTACCTAAGACCTTCCTAATTATTTTCTATCTTTAAGTATTATTACTACTTAATGTAAGTATTGTTTTCAATAAAACCGTTTAACTTAAAAAAATTTTTTTAATTATTTTATTTTCAAGTTTTTAGTCTTTATTTAATTTCCTATTATTTCTCATTCTATTTAGTTCATTTAGTGACTCATTATTACAAGGACTCTTTCCTGACAATTTGTTACAACTTAAGTTCTCAATACATAATCCTTCCAAAGACTTTACTCGACTCTGCGCCACGTATGCTTGTCCCTCCTCCAACTCCAAAATATTTTGATGTCACTTCTACCGGACTGTATGCAATATTTGTTCCAAATATGAGCCAAATCGGGCATCATAGGTCGCTTTCTATTCATGTATGTTATATGTGTTCCAAATATGGATCAAATCAAATCGGACCACAAATACGATTTTTGTGAATATCTCGATCCATGCGCCACCTAGCGGCGATTTTTTTTCATAAGTCGCTTTTTATTCTTGCATGTATTATGTGTTCCAAATATGAGCCAAATCGGACCACAAATAAGATTTTTGTGAATATCTCGATCCATGCGCCACCTAGCGGCGATTTTTTTTCACATGTCGATTTCTATTCTTGCATGTATTATGTGTTCCAAATATGGACCAAATCAAATCGGACAACAAATACGATTTTTGTGAATATATCGATCCTTGCGTCACCTAGCGGCGATTTTTTGGATAGGTCGCTTTCTATTCTTGTATATATTATGTGTTCCAAGCATGAGCCAAATCGGACCACAAATACGATTTTTGTGAATATCTCGATCCTTGCGCCACCTAGCCGCGATTTTTTTTCATAAGTCGCTTTTCATTCTTGCATGTATTATGTGTTCCAAATATGAGCCAAATCGGACCACAAATAAGATTTTTGTGAATATCTCGATCCATGCGCCACCAAGCGGTGATTTTTTTCATAAGTCGCTTTTTATTCTTGCATGTAGTATGTGTTCCAAATATGAGCCAAATCGGACCACAAATACGATTTTTGTGAATATCTCGATCCATGCGCCACCTAGCGGCGATTTTTTTTCGCAGGTCGATTTTTGTTCTTGCATGTATAATGTGTTCCAAATATGAACCAAATCGGACCACAAATGCGAATTTTGCGAATATCTCAATCCTTGCGCCACCTAGCGGCGGTTTTTTTCTTATTATTGCATTGTCATCGGTTTCTGAACTACATTCCAAGTTTTAAGCTTGTAGCTTATCGGGAAGTTACTTAAATTTTAATTACAAGATTCTTTCACAACGGCCGTGCAAGCCTGTCAAGTCAACCTAAATAAAACCGGTTAAAAACATGCTATTACTTAAGTTGAAAAAATGTAATTGACAACTTGTGGTTCTCTAACTGGACTCAAATGTAAGATTCAATGATGTTGATGTAGAACCTTCGGTGGAGTAGGCGGAGCACGCTACCATCACCCCACGGCGGCCGCCTATATAATTTATTCCTAATTAATTACGCTTCATTACTGCCATCAACCAGGTGTTTATTTCTCACAATAAACCGCTGTTGGTTTTGGTGGCACCTCCTTGGAGATTTTTTGCAACTCCATCTCAAAACGATATATAATGTAAGATATCAAGTGGAAAAATGGGTTGAGTATTCATTTGAGAACTGTACATTTCTCAAAATCTCTCGAAATTAGGATAATAATTGGAAAATATTAATGACGGTGGAGATCATCTAGAAAACTTTTAATTTTACAAAATTTCTCAAAGGTTGGATAGTGAATGGGGAATGAAGTTGGATATCAACTGGAGAACTATCTGCTTTAGAAAAGTTAAATAATGATGTTGGATATCACTTCCGGAACTAGATATATAATTTCGCCGGAGAATTTTTTTCCAGGTTTGTTGGGTAAACAGAATCCAGCTGTTGGCGTATCTTCAAATTAAGAGCCAATTAATGGTGACTTATGACCATAAAGCCATAACCAGATAAAACAGCTGATCGAACCTACCTTATGGAAATCAACGTAATCGATTAATGCTGCCATACCATAACGCTAACGCCATAACCATACCATAGCCAACCAATTGGCTTTTGGTTTCTCGCCATATCCATAACTTAAAAATATTTGAGTTGGTGAATTTAATAATTTTTTCTAGATTTTATTCATTGTTTTGGATGCGTTATGACTAAGAGACTTATTTTTTGTGGCATATGTTTGTAATGTTTTGCGTTTTCTTCTTTTTTATGAAATTTTGAATATTTTTGGTTAAGGCATCATTAATCTATGACATTGGAGATGGGTATGGTTACGACTATGGCGTTAGGGTTAAAGGCCAAATTAAACTTCCTTAACCCTAACGCCATAGTACTAACCATACCCATATCCATATCCATCTCCAATGTGATCGATTAATGGTGCCTTAACCTACAAATCGTGAAAATTTCATAAAAATTAAGAAAACGCAAAAAATTACAAACATATTCCACAAAAAATAAGTCTCTTAGTCAAAACGTATCCAAAACAATAAATAAAATACACAAAAAGTTAATAAATTCACCAACTCAAATATTTTTAGGTTATGGATATGGCGAAAAACCAAAAACCAATTGGTTGGCTACGGCAGGCATGCTTAACCAACGAAACGATATCATTTCGTTACGATAATTAACGTTAATAAACGAAACAAACACCCCTATTATGAACTCATACGATACACGATAAACGCTTGCAATCTGTTGTACCGTATTATGAAATAAATTCTAGCGTGTGAAATCCGATCGTTAGCGTTTATCGTGATATTGCCATACGCTAACACCGCACCAGCTGTTAAATTTTCTACGTTAGCTATCGTTGATAAATTTTTGCACGATACGTTGGGAGCTATTTAAATAAAAGTAAATATAAAATTATAAAAAAATCCAAAAGAATCCAACTAAAGCCTCAACACTCTGTTGCAACACCCTGGGCAAGAAACCTTAAAGTGGCACATACCTTCAAAATATTTGGGATGGATGACCTATTTTTACGGGCGCGTCTGTTAAGACATACTCTGAAATCAATTTTTTTTATTCAACTTTTTTTTTACTTTTAATATGTATGTAGAGTTCATTTCAAGAAGATTGGAAGCATCTCTCAATTTTCTTCTTTCTAGGACCTCTATGCAAGTTTCGTCAATTTGTTCATTTGAGTTTATAAAAAAGGCAACAGAGGTTGCAGAAAACATTTATTATTACAGGTTTTAAAAACTTTTGCCACTTTTACATACAAAACAATTGAATTGTTAGTATTTACGTTTTGTTTTGCTATCTGTTTCGTATAGATTCACAAAAATTTGTAAACAAAACTCTGCTGTCATTCACAATAGTACATCTATCGGGCGTGTGGAAATCGCAATATGAAAGCTGATTTTTTACGATACGCTAGCAAGCGTTTATCGTCTATCGTATGAAAATTCATAATAGGGGTGAGTCATTTCGTTTCGTTTATTAACGTTAAGAACGTCAAATTAACGAAATGATTTTGCTTCGTTTTCTGCCATATCAAAACGAAATCAAATCGTTTATGTTGATTTATAAATTTCAAACTATGCTGGCAAAGCTGATTGATGGCGGAGTCATTAAAGGTGAAAGCATTAGCCAAGCTGATTGCAACTTTTCTCACGAATTTTGACAGTACGAACATTTCTCAGAGTATTTTTGACATTGCCACCAACAAATTACATGGAGTTGGTGTGTGTATGTCAGCTCGCTGTACCACCTTACGGCTTCACCATGGCTATAGCATTGCCAGCACAATTCAAACATAAAGTATCACATTTTTGCTAACGTTTTTAACGTTAACGAAAGCTTTTCGTTGCGGTTAAAAACGAGATACAATTTATCTTGATAATTTCATTATCGATAATATTTCGAAGTGTTTCAACGGAAACGGTGGAAATTTTTTGATAAACGATTAGCTTAACGTTAAGGTGGTGCATCCCTGGGCTATGGTATGGTTATGGCGTTGGCGTTAATGTATGGCACCATTAATCGATTACATTGATTTCCATAAGGTAGGTTCGATCAACTGTTTTATCTGGTTATGGTTTTATGGTTATAAGTCACCATTAATTAGCCCTTAAGGAAGTTCAATTTGCACTTTAAGCTGCAGCCGTTGGTACGTTATCGGTAACCGTATAACCTTATAACAGCTGATTCGACCAACCTTATGGTAGTCAATGCAATCGATTATTGATGCCGCTAAGGTCGTAACCGTATCGTATCCAACCAATTGGTTTTTGGTTTTCCGCGTAACGATAAACAGCTGATTACGGTAGGGATACGACTAAAGCCATGGCTCAATTATATGGTTGGCCCATCTCATCAGCTGATTTTATTTTTGTCATTGCGTGGTCGATGGGATTGTCAAAAGAAGATGGCAAACTCAAAAAAAAACTAACACACTGGCAATATTTTCTTACAACATACAAAAACTGCTAAATTTTATGTTTTCATTCCATTGCATTCGCATAACACCAACAAGCAGATTTTGACAATCTAAACTAACATATTTTGTTTTTGTACAGATGAGTCAACCATATAGTTGAACCATGACTACAGCGATACGACAAACGGCAACAATGACTCCGCTTTTAATTGATTCACAATGATTCATCAGTGGCTGAAAGCGGCCCTTTATCACAGCTGACAGCTTTGCAGCAGGCAATAACAAAAAAAAATTCCTTCATCGTTTCCAATTGGGGGGAAAATTATAAATTTTGATTTTATTTTGACTGTAGTTTGTTTGGAAAATAATAATGTCTAAACATGATCCCTATGGGACGCCGACAAAACCAGATAGCAATTGTCGCACATGCACAGATTTTAAGTTTTGGTCAAAACAACAACGACAAATATTTCAGAAGGCGGTGAGTACATGTAATCATATCGGAAGATTGTGCTACGAGCAATTATGATAGACGTTTCGTTTCACAATATAATGTAAGAAAGTATGTAATATTAGATATGTTAATTAATATTTCAGGACAACCCAACGGAGGAAAAAACGGAGAAAGCTCCCGCTGTGCCGCAAGGTTGTCCATTAGATAAAATAGCACTGGGCCAAGCAACATGGGGTTTATTACACACAATGGCTGCATTTTATGAGGATAATCCCACGGATAATCAAAAGAGAGACATAAAAACTTTTCTTGAAGTTTTATCACGTGTTTATCCATGTGAGCATTGTGCCAAGGACTTTCGCAAGGAGTAGGCATATGTTTTTTTTTTTTTTTTTTTTTGAAATGGTATTTGGTATCTAATTATAAATCACTGTTTTCTTTTTTTAACTAGCCTACGAGAACATCCAGCGCAAGTAAATTCACAATATGAATTTTCACAGTGGCTATGTAAATTTCATAATCGTGTCAATGTTAAATTAGGCAAACAGCAATTTGATTGTTCTAAAATCAATGAACGGTGGAGAGATGGCTGGTTAGATGGATCCTGTGACTGATAATCGCACTACACTTTGTTGTGTTATAAGTAAATGCCAGCAGAGCCTACCGACAGCGACATAAAACATCTTAGTAAGATGTATATGTGTTTGTATACATTATTATCATTATGGCAGTAGTGGGTAATCTTTCAATGATCACACTTATGTAGATAGTTCATCTAGATAGTAGTTGTACACACACTAAACATATTGTTAAATTAAAATGTAAAGATTCAAGCTGTCTAACCTAAACGCAAATCTATATATTCTTTATTTTGTTTATATTTTATAAACGTCGATTTATTAACAGTAAAGATTTAAAATCTAAATCTAACTTTTCTTCATATCAAGGGGCTAACGCATGTTAGCTGGAGAGCAATATTTTTTCAAATTGAATTCAAAGTTCCATCCACTGACATAAAGCAATTTAGTCACCATGTTTTCCCAAAACTGAATTGAAAACCGAAGATACTAGGGTTTTTAACCAACATTTTTTAAGTACAAATTTGGTTAAAATTATTTATATAATAAACTAATCTGCCAACTTATATGTTGTGTTGCTGTTACCAGTGTTCCATTCACTATCGAGGAACTTTATCTAATATCTAGCACTTAAAGGCCACAGAATTATTTATCTATCAACAAAAAGGAGTATTTTCTCGATTTAAGAAACTCACAAATCTGCTTCCGTCCTTTTACGTCAATTCAATTATGAGTAAAGCCAAAATAATATGCAATGAATAGGGGATATAAGATGCGGCCTTCAGCATCAGAAGTATTTCGCAAAATGGTCAAACTAAGAAATACTAAAAAATCGACACTCAATAGAATAGTTAACCGTTGTAAGCTTTCGATTATTTATTGCGGTATGTACTCAGAACACAGTAAATCACAATAGCGTTAAGATTTTCAATGTTTCATAGTTTCTATAAAATTATTAACAAGTTAGTGTGTCTGAATATGATACTGTCGCAATATCTGCAGTCTTGTACCTCTATTGTCATGAACCTACGCGCCTAAAATCAAGCTACATATACAACACTTTCGAACCGTATATCTAAGCCAACCATATGTGTCCGCAAAGCGCACCATGTGCGGGTAAGGGGGTAAGAATATACCCGCGGTAGGTATGCCTGTCGTAAGAGGCGACTAAAATACCAGATTCAAGGGGTGTGTAGCGCAACCATTCAGGTTGCCAGCGCAATATATAGCTTCTCCAAACCTAATTGTCAACCTCACCTATCCGCGGCGAATCCTGTTTCACTAACAGACGAGGCTCTGGCGACCCCAAGCTCCTCATGGAACTTGGGGTGGGGAGGGAGGGGATGGTCTGAAGGTTTAATGTGGCCACATAAATCGTGCCCGAGATGGTCGGGCTAGCAGTTTAATGGTGATGTGTTACCGGAGCGTACCGGATCTGTATCCGGCAAAGGACCATCACATCGATAACACTCCCCAAAGCCTTCGGGGAGCAACAACAACACCATGTGAACGGTGATCCATCTTCCTAGGGAGACCGACAAAGCTACGCGTGATTTTGAATGAATGAATTGGAAAATCACAAGAGTGTCGTATTCATTGTAAAGTTTTTATTTGTCGGCCTGGTTCCCGATATAAAACTTGATTGAAACATAGTACATACGACGAATAGAGTACCTTGTGAATCGCCTAATTGGTTTTAATATTTATGTCCGATTTTTCATAACGAGTTTAAACAACAGTTAAATATTAAGAGCGTGCATGTCCAGGTGGAGGACCTTCCCTTCGTTCGTTTTTTAATTAGCGCAGCTGCCTTTTGGCTCAACATTATGCCTTGTTTTCTGAGGAGAGCAGAATAAACTGTTCACCTAAGAGGCTTCTGCAGCGCTTTGCGTTCGCGCCTGTATAGCCGCTTAAGGAATTGTTGTTGTGCGTGGAATGGAACATATCCTACTTGCTTATGGGCTTCATCATAGGCAAGCCATTTGAGGTTTCGGGCTAAGCCTTGATAATAAGAACACGAAAACCGTACAAGACCCCCAAGAAAGTTGAAGGGGTCCCCATCAGAGAGAGAAATGAGATGCAAACCAACAGTTCCTGTTGAATACCCAGAAACCTGGACATCCCAACAGGTATCTGATCGATAGGCCAACACCGCCCAGGGGCTTAAGGAGTCATCTCCGTAAGCATTATGCGGAAATACGGCACCTGAGAACTCAGCCGTATGAAGCCAAAAAACACAAGCAGGTCCTCAGTGAACTCCACAAACAGGCGTCGTACCTTTATGCCGGAAATTGCCCGGTGAATCCAGTACTCAAAAAACAGTACCCAAAACTTGCGGAAGAGGAACGCACACTCCCCAGGGAAACACGAGCCACTCTAGGTCAACTTCGATCTGGATACTGTAACATGTCAAACGCTTACCTATCCAGAATCAACCCCGACATACAAAATGTATGCCCCGCTTGCAAAATGTCTCCACATGATACCAACCATCTCTTTAATTGTAATGTGGAACCAACGCCTCTAACACCCCTCTCATTATGGTCCACCCTTGTTGGAACAGCAAGTTTCCTTTGACTCCCGTTGGAGGATATTGATGACAATTTGTGATCGGTCGCGCCTATTGGATGGGGCGAAGCACTGCTACAACAACAACATGAACGGAGGTGGATCAGGTTTCAGGCTTCGTTGTTTTTTTTTTGACCCGTTGGCCGCCGTGGTCTGATGGTAGCGGGCTCCCGGGTGATCAAAAAGTTTAGAAAATTTTTGCAATTATAAAATTTCTTTTAATTGTGGTCGTCCCTCGGCAGTGGTTTGGCAAACACACGGCATGTATATTTCTCAGCGAAAATTGACGTTCTCTTCAGCTGTTGTTGTAGCGATAAAAAAAATTCCCCTCCACTACATGAGGAACTTTGGGTTGCGAAAGTCTCGCCTGCTAAAGAAACGGGACTTGGCAAGGGTAGGTGCGGTTGACAATTGGGTAAGAGAAACTATAAATTCATCTAGCAAAACCTTGAAAAGGCTGCGCTACACAACCCCTTGAATCCCCTGTCCTGCATCTCCCGTTCGACATCGGCATAAAACATGCAGATCCCGTACCACCTAACTTAAACCAATTTACCCTTGCTCCTGTAAAAGAAGTTGTCAAACTTTATTGGGCTCTCGGCTCCAGTCCGTCTGAAGCACTCAATACAATGCTATACCTTCTACCTCTTGACCTGGTGGGGAAGAAAATAGCGGCCATCGCCACTCTACGCATAAGGGAAACAGGTCTCTGGTCAAATGAATCTAGTGGACACGCAACAATCCTGGGCACGAATGCCCCAGTCCCAATACCGGTACGCACTGACTACTGCACGCCAAAGAACGTCTTCGTTAAAAACTATAGTATATATATACCATCGCAACAATACTAGAATACCAGACAACATACGGTACCGGGTGCCATCAACAATATCACGGATGGTTCTAAGCTTGACGGGAAGGTGGGAGCAGGCCTCTTTTCACCGGATCTGAGTCTAGAGTTCTCTTTTCGCCCACCAGATCGCTGTAGTGTTTACCAAGCGGAAATGCTGGCAATACACAGGGCTGTGAATCATCTCGGGTCTATGCCTAAGTATGGTAAACGGGTGTTTATTTTCTCAGACAGCCAGGCCGTATTAAAGGCCCTCGACTCATTCGTTGACAACGCAAAGTCGATCACTGAATGCCGCAGATCTCTTAACGTGATGGCTCAGCACTTCAGTATCAGCCTTATATAGGTACCAGGGCGGGGATTCAAGGGGTTGTGTAGCGCAATATATAGCTTCTCCAACCCAATTGTCAACCTCACCTTCGAGCGGCGAATCCCGTTTCACTAACAGACGAGGCTCTGGCGACCCCAAGCTCCTCATGGAACTTGGGGGTGGGGAGGGAGGGATGGCCTGAAGGTTTAATGTGGCCATATAAAGCGTTCCCGAGATGGTCGGGCCAGCACATTAATGGTGCTGTGTTACCGGAGCGTATCGGATCTGTATCCGACAAAGGACCATCACATCGATAACACTCCTCAAAACCTTCGGGGAGTAACTAATCGCTACAACAACAACAACAACAACAGGTACCAGGGCACAGGGATATTGAAGGCAACTGCAGAGCAGACGAGCTGGCCGGAAGAGGCACCACCGACCATATCCTTCCGGGAAATGATTTGGTAGGTATACCCATGGCCACTTTCAGGCTTCGTTTGAACACAAGCACTATAAGAATTGCAAATGGACTATGGTCAGCCATGTCATCGTGTGAGACATCCAGGCTAAACTGGCCCGCATATGACAAGGGGCGCACAAGAGCGCTTCTGATTTTAAACAAATCAGTTCTACCATCCCTGATAAGGGTTCTAACAGGGCATTGTTTAATAGGCACGCATGGTGCTAGAATGGGGGTAACGACCTTCGACTATTGTCGCAGCTGCAGATGTACAGAAGAGGAAGAGAGTGTCCAGCACCTTCTCCGTCATTGTCCAGTGCTAAGTAGGCGTAGGTTGGCCATCCTTGGTAAACCTTTTCTACATGACCTTGCTGAGGTCTCTAGCTATGAAGTCAAGGCTCTATCAAAATATATAAATTCCACGAAGTGGTTTCACCCGCTTTAGGCAAGGTAAGAGTCCTCTTTGGGACCGTATAGGGTATTCAAATGGGCCCATTGGTGGCCAAAGTAGTGAGCTGTTACCAGTGTCCAGCTCAGCCCACGCAACCTAACCTAACCTATACGTCCGGAAAACTTACATTATTTTTGTTGTTTATCCTCATTTTACTTTATTCCGGACTAATTATTTTTTTTTTATTAACCACTCTTTCTCTCTTATTCGTTTTCTCCTGCTCTCAATTAATTTTTCTTCCCTCTCTCAACAAATCATTCCCTCTTTCCATCAATAATCTTTTCCTTTCCTCGTTCTATCAGTTATTATCTCTCTTCCAATTACTTTTGCTCTCCTCTCACAATAAGATAAACATTAATAAAAGTTATATATCATTTTATATTTATTTTATACATCATTAAATAACGCAGTCAGTTTCGAATTCCAATATTTAGTTACAAATAATTATTATCCTTTCACTGTAATTGGAAACAACTTTATACGTAAATAATACATAATTGTATAATAGTAGATGTGGGAGTGAATCATTGAATCGTAGTTCACACAGAATAAGTTAAGTGGCTATTCATAAATATTCTGTTGTTGCTGCTGTTACATTATTACACATGCCTCCCTTTATTTAGATTCTGCCAGGGAAAGTACCATTCTCGATTTGATCATTCCATTTTTCCACCCATGCGTTGGGGCACATCGATGTGAATACCTTCTTGAAATAATTGCATGGCTCATATTTCTCGCCACGAATCCTCCGGCAACGATGAAAATCAATATAGGATTGGTAACAATATTTAGTTTGATTCGTGTTGGGGAAACGTGGATCAAAAGGCGCTGTTTCCAATTTGAACGTCATGGTTTCTTCTTCTTTTTCTTTGCCTTTTTTGGACATGGAAAATGTGGTTATTTTGTTTTAGTTATAGAATAAAAATTAACTGCATTTAGAAGAAAATAGCAAAAATGCCAAAGCCCAGGAGCGAGCATGTGAATGAGCGATCGAACAAAAGAGTCAGACATACAAAAGATAAAAGTTAATGAATATTATTTTTTTTTTGTATTAAAAATTAATATATACGGAAAAGTTTATTAATCTTACGATAAAATAGTAGTGATAGTTTTATTTTGAATCAAATATGAGAAATAAAAAACATAACATTACAATAAGGAGAGATACATAGGCTCATTCCATTTCAAGACACCCGCTCCGCGCAGGACGTGATTTTTGATTTCCATGAAGTTTTAATATATGACCCGGTCTATGAAAAGGTGACTTATGACTGAAAAAAGAAATTGCGAGAAACAGCTGTTAACAACTGTTTCTTTTTTTTTTTTGGATCATAAGTCACCTTTTCATAGACCGGGTCACATATGTTGTTCTTTGGTCGTTTTTTTTTGCCTCAAAACAATTTTTTTCGGATTTATCGGCAATTGAATTCGATAAAATGCAATCGATATTTTATTCACCTATTTTTTCAACTGTCGATAACTTGGCCAAAAATTAACTGATTGTCATAATTTTTTCTTTGAAATGTTCATTATTTCATTTACTTTTATATGAACATACATATATGGAAAAATATTTCACTAAACCTCCAATACCGCCACAAGAGCCTTTGCCAAGTCCTGTTACAAAATCACTGTAATTCTGAAAAATAACAACAAATGAATGTTTTCAATAATAAATGTGATATTTTAATTAATTTTAAGCATTTGGCATTGATCGCCTTGTATGCTGATATGTATTGCATCAAAATATGGTGAAAAAAGAGTTTAATATTCAAAAATTCATATTTCGAAAATAACGAGTTTTGGCTAATAGATATTTACCCAAGTTGAAATATAAACTGTTCACTAGATATAGAAAAAGTTTAAACAAAAAAAATCTTTTTTTAAAATATTAATTTTTGAAAAAAAAAGTCATAAATTTTTACTAACTACAAAAAAAATTATTTTTTTAACTTTATGCTATTATTTACAAATTTAAATAAAATTAAAAGTAATAGCGAACATTTCAAAGAAAAAATCATGAGAATCGGTTAGTTTTGGCAAAGTTATTGACAGTTGAAAAAAATTGGTGAATAAAATATCGATTGCATTTTATCGAATTCAATTGCCGATAAATCCGAAAACAAATTTTTTGAGGCAAAAAAATAAAAAAACACGTGTTTCATTATTTTGACCAAAGAGCAACATATTAAAATTTCATCGAAATCAAAAATCATGTCTTGCGCGGACCCGGTGTCTTGAAATGGAATGAGCCCATGGAATGTGTAGGTATTTCTTTTAAATTGCACAATAAAAAAGGATAAAATTTGTATTATGGGTCTGTGGTAAACGGTAGCAAAATGCCTTTAAATTAAAAATTTTAACCAGACATGAATGTAATTTCACGTTCTTGCAGATTAGAAAAATGTATAGCTAAAGTAAAATCGCATCATAGTACTTTGCTATCGAATTGTTAAAGGTTCATGTCATAATCACGATTATTAGCGGGTAATGACTTTTTCAATGAATTCGGATGTCTTGCTTAGATTACAGTCAACTTATTCTGAATCAGTATCAAATTTTTGCCAATATTTGAGGGCAAAATTCTGCATCCCGATTTCACTCATAAGTATCAAAAATGTGAATGAGTATTTTAGAAGCGAAACCAGGGCCCATATCGTGTGTTACGATCCGTGATCGAAAATAATTTTTTTAACCACAATATTACTGAGATGGTGAATCGGCGTAATCACATGTGTGAGCTAGGGACGATGCGGACTTATAACATCTATAATTTATAATTGTTTTCAAAAAACAGTTCACAGCATTTGTAATGTACCATGTCGGATCGCCAGATGTTACAGCGGCAGTGCAATGTTATACGGGCGTGCATGCTAGTTGGACCTGGTCTAAGCTCTTCGGCTGGGGTGGATACTTGTATAACCTATTCACACTGCATACATACATAAACATAATTTTCATGCACTTGATTTTCTTTTAATATAAAATCCTAATATATAAACAACAGCAAATTACACATCGGACAATAATCCCAGACAACACAAAATACCAGATAAGCGGACGGACGCATGGAAAATTGTTTCCTACGGGGAACGTAAATTGTAGCGAAACAAGACGACAACAGAACGACAAGAATGGAACTGCATCATGGAGACTCAGATGTTATTCAGTCTCCGCTCTCTCCCTTCCCAACCATTCTACGAGAGTACACCATCTCTCCCGTCCCAACCTAATATAAGAATCAGCGCCTGAGGTCACATAGTTTTATACCTCTTACACTTTATTCATTTTAATTAAAATTCATTATCGTTACATAACAAAGTATATTGTTTGCAGTGAGAGGAATCGTTTAATATTCTCTCTCAATGCACTAACACTTAAGCAAAACGAATTCAAACATTTAACGAACTCGAACACATATGTGTAACGAACTTACACATGCAAATTAAATACAGGAAAATTACCGAAGAGCAAGCGAGAATAAAACCGTTTATAACACTTTCGAACAATTTTATTGAAGTATATGTATGGATGTGCAAAATCAATCAGTTCACTTACCAAAAGGAACAAACGACAACAAAAACAAACACGCCAAATATACAGCGATACGACAGAGGCAATGAAAACTCAGCAAAGAGATTTTGTATTTTGCAAAACACACATACACCACAACCAGTCTTATAACCCTTATGTACGTACCTTTATTAACCCTTGATGATCCCACGTTGTTTGCGCAAACAGCAGGTCCTCACTGGAAATTTGGTGGAATTTTGTTATGTATACGCTATATTCCCGCTTTACACCATGACAATTGTGAATATACTTATGTACTTTTTAGGCAAAAATATTCAAGAATTTAAAATAAAAAAAAAAAAAAAAAAAAAAAGACTAAAGAGCCGAACTCGAAATTTGTTTGAGCTTATTCCAAAAAAAATTACGCAAAGGCGTTTTTACATTACGAACATAAAAAAAATTATTTTAGAAAGATTAATTCTTACAGAAATAGATACATGTACATATATGTATCTACGTTGATACTATGTACGTAATTTTATAAAAATGAAGAAATATAGAAATATAAGTATGATGAAATGCCGGAGATTTATGTTGTATGTCTGGTTGTAAATTGGTAGTCAATATAGCTGTAAATAAATACGTGAATAATTTTGGAAATCCGTATTGTAAGTTAGGTATTGCTATGGTTTAAACTGATGCAGATGTGTATAGTTGTAAAGCTAAGTATTCAGCTGAGGTAACTTGTAGATAATCCTATAGAGAAAATAGGTCGCAATTTAGAACTTTGCACAGGGAGTTCCTTATATAGTAATATATAGATATACGTACCAAGAAGGTATTGTACAATGCACGAGTTATTGTGAGGAAAAAGTACATATATGGTAGGTGAAGCCACTAAATTTGGCTGAATTGGAGCACCTTCTTCAGCGAACCACCCTCATAAGGGAGTTGGCCATATTCGGCTGAAAATTACTTAACGCCACTTTATTTGTACTTCCTTTTTGGAATATATATAGCGTTTGTTTGCTTGCAAACAATTTAAAAAATTTTACTTGTGCACTTTAAAAACTTTCCACTTTAGAATATATTATTTATTGAAACTTCTTACACTAAGATGTGTTCTTTGCCACGACTTCGAACAAAATGGACGAGTCTAAGCAAACGTTAATCAGGCGTCACTTTTAAAATTGTATGCAATTCGTTCTTATTTTGCTGTAATGCTCTAAATGTGTTCGCCTTCCATGACATATAACTAATTATATGACAGGAATGCCTTTTATGTACAGTGGAGGTAAAAATTATTAAACCTGCATAGGATTCAAACATAGCACACATCACAAACACAAATTCTAACCTAAAGCTTGTCTACCGTTTGGAATTTGAAAATATGAGTGCTATATATGTAAAAAAAAACTGTAATAGTACGAACTAACCCAACGAACTTCTAGGTTAAGATTTATTCTGTGGTTTCACAGTGGTTGTATATCTTTACAGTGAAATGTTCCGAGTAACTTTCCGTCTTCGCCTTCCAATACATAGTACGCCGTACCTTGTTTACTTCGAACCCGCGCCTTGAGAAACGTAGGAGCTAACTTGCTATTGAAGTTCTTGCTTTGGTTACTCTGTGAGAAGTTTCTACGCAAAACCATCTGACCCTCCTTGAAAGAAATTGGTCTTGCCCGTAAATTGTAAATTCTCTCGTTTGTCTTGTAAGATTTTTGTATATTGGTACGCACGGTATCCCGAATTAATGAAAGGGTATTATGTCTTTGTTCCATACTTTGTACGCGGCCTTCTTCCAACATACCAAGATTACGAAGTAACTCATAATTGTTACCGTGTGTCATCATGTGTTGACCAAAGACAGCAAAATATGGGTTTGTTAATGTCGACTGATGAATGGAATTCCGCAAAGAGCAGTTGATGCTACTCAAGTGCTGGTCCCATTCACGCTGATCACCTTTGATGTAGGCGCGAAGTGCTGCATTTATGGAGCGATTGACGCGCTCCGAACTGTTACTTTGCGGAGAGTACGCAGCGGTACACACATGCTTAATGCCACATTTTGTCAAAAAGGTTTCAAATTCACCAGATTTGAACTGGCTGCCATTATCGCTTACCAGAACTTCCGGTACGCCAAATACGTCAAACACATGTTCCTTAAGAAAGTTGACAATAGGTGTCGTTGTGAACTTTTTCAAGGGGCAAAGGAAAGTAAATTTGGATAATTGGTCAAGAACTATCAAAATCCCTATATTTCCGTTCTTCGACCTCGGAAAAGGGCCGATCAAATCTATAAAAAGTCTTTGGAAAATGCGTTCCGTCGATACAAATTTTCCCATCAGAGGTCTCAGTGTTTTTGTCGGATGCTTTGTAGTCTTACACGTGACACATTTTCCTACGTAATCACGCACAGAGCGCAAAAGCCCTGGCCAAAAGAAAAATCGTCTAACACGCTCAACGGTCTTCGCTATGCCACCATGTGAGCTCGTGGGGTGGTCGTGTGCACTGCGTAAAATATCATCTCTCAAGCTTTCAGGTACAACGAGCTTCCAAGACGACTCTTGCTGTTCTACATCTCCTGTGTAGTATTCCGTACGGTGATATATGAAGTTTTCCCGAACTTCAAAATCAGGGTACTTATCTTTATTTACCAAGATCTTGTTCCGAAGATCTGCGTAGTTCGACTCACTAAAAGCTATGGAAGAAAGGTCAATGATAGGTACATAGTCTGCATTTAAATCGGCTATGTTGACTTCGAACGCTCGCGAAAGAGCATCTGGTACTACATTGTTAGTACCTTTACGGTGTTCAATCCTAAACTTGAACGCTTGCAGCTTGAGAGCCCATCGTGCTAAACGACCGCTTAGATCTGATTGATTCATCAGCCATCGTAAACTCGCATGATCTGTTATTATTTTGAACTTTTGTCCTTCCACGTAAGACCGAAATTTCTTCACAGCTAAAACTGCTGCCAAACATTCTTGCTCAGTGACAGAATAGTTCCGCTGGGCCTTGTTCAATTTTTGAGACATATAAGCGATGGGAACTTCGTCTTCATTCTCATTTAACTGTGCGAGTACTGCTCCTACTCCGTTTTGGCTTGCGTCGCACTGTATAATAAACGGTTTTGTAAAATCAGGGTTAGCTAGAAACGGTGCTGACGTTAGTCGCTGTTTCAGTATGTCAAAAGATTCTTGTGCTTGTACGGTCCAATCAAAGGATTTATTCTTTTTGAGCAGTTCAGTCAGCGGTTGAGTCACGTCTGCAAAGTTTGCTATAAAGCGTCGATACCAGCCTGCCATTCCTAAGAAGCGGCGTAGCTGTCGCACTGATTGAGGTTGTGGAAAATCTACTATAGCCGAAACTTTTGATGGGTCTACTTTAAGTGTTCCATTACCCACAAGGTATCCCAGATATTTTACTTCTTTTAAACAAAATTTACTCTTGCCGACATTTATAGTAAGCCCTGCCTTACGTATCAATAATGCAACTTCTTGTAGTAACTCAACATGCGATGCAAAATCTTCTGAGACTATTAGAAGATCGTCCAAATACACAAATACCCGTTCTTTCAGGTTGTATGGAATTACCTTATCCATCAAGCGACACATCGTTTGAGGAGCGTTGCACAACCCAAACGGCATCACTTTAAATTGATAAAGAGGACGATTGGGAACTGTAAAAGCTGTCATTTCGCGCGACTTGGCCTCTAGTGGAATCTGCCAGAATGCGTCTTTTAGATCCAAGCTAGTAATAAATTCCGCACGAGGTAACCGGCTCAAAATACCGTCTATATGAGGTAATGGATACGCGTCTTTACGTGTTATTTCGTTAACTTTACGACTGTCCAAGCATAATCTAACCTTTCCTGGTTTTCTCACAAGCACTACCGGCGATGACCAAGCACTGCTTGACTCTTCAATTACTCCTAGTTTTAACATGCGCTCAATTTCTACTCCCATCAATTTTTCAATAGCTGGTGAGACAGGAAAATGTCTTTGCTTGATTGGCTTAGCAGTTCCTACGTCTATCTCATGTTCAAGCAATGTAGTCTTACCTAAACCATTCTCCTCGTAGGATGGAAAGCAACTAATGGCCGCATTGAGTTTACGTTGTTGTTCAACTGTCAGATCGTGATGGTTTTCATTAACAGTTGGTAATAAAGTTTCGCTTATTATATGAGGAGCTAGCTGGAACGTTTGCCAAAAATTTACTCCTAAGTATACGTCTTGTGACAAACTGGATATGATATAGAATTCTACGGGTTTTGTATCTTGCTTGTAAGTAGTCATTAACTCAACAACACCTTCTACATTTTGCCTTGTACCGTCTGCGGTTCGTGCAAAAGTTTTCAGTGGTTTAAATGCCAATTCATATTTCTTATTTATTATTTCCTCAGCTAATTTTCCCCCTATACAACTTATTGAAGCCCCCGAGTCTAATAACCCAAGCATGTCGAAGTTCATAATACGAATAGCTGCATACGGTCTAACATCTCCTGGCTTACAAATGATGCTCGATAATAATTGGTTACGTTTAACACCTATCTCTTTCCAAAATTCTTTAGCTCTAACTGCTGAACGCGTATGCTTAAAAATATGTTCGCGCCTAGTTTTATATTCCTTAAGACGTTCATGAAAAGGTTTGATAGGATGTACTCGTGGTAAATCCAATAAATCCTTTGTCACATTTGGTGGTCTTAAAACTTGTACTAATTCTGGCTCTGCGCTTGCAGAGGTTTCGGATGTTTGCGGTTGTCGTTGCAAACATCCCGTAGCGCGTTTCCCGACTTGTTACAATTTGGACAAGTTGGTAAAAAGAATGCTATTAACCCGCACCCATAACAAAACACACGCCGCGGCTTAATGCATTGTTTGTAATTGTGTCCCGCCTCGTCACAATTCCAACACTTCCTATTGGCTAAATCTGATACTGCTGATATTTCATCGGAAGCGTTGTTAACTTCCTCATTAATATCCACGTGTTTGACTTCCGAAATTTGTCTGCCTGGAACTCGAAATTGCTTAAAAGGAACTTTTTGTGCACCTTGCACAGTGTCAAAGAAATTTTCGCGTCTTAGGCAAGCACGACGTAAATCGTTGAGAGATGTAATGTCGAAATGTAATAATTCTAATCGCACATCAGGTTTGAGATTTTGTATTAAAGTTTCCACGAGCTCTCTTTCAGACAACGGAGTGCTTAGTGAATCACACAGACATAATACACCTTCTAGAAATTTTTCAAAAGGCTCATTCGGTTTTTGTTTCCTGTTGCGAATAGTTTCTTTAATGTCAAAATCTGTACGAATATCCCTAAAGTTTCTTTTCAGAGCATCACAGAATGAAAACCATTCAAATACTCCATTAGCGCGATGGTATCGCCAAAACCAATTTTTGGCCTTACCCTCAAACAAAATATGTGCGTTTTGGCAAAGGGCATCAAAGTCGCCACGTAATGATGACGTTGTTAATGCGTTCACCCTATAAATAAATTCGCTAACAGATATGCCCTGAGAAGAACCATCAAAAACTAATTTCCAATTTGAAATTATCTTAGCGATTCCACCTGCTGATAAAAACGTTTCTGCGCTTTGCGATCGAGCAGAACGCGTACGCGTAGCTTCTGTGTAGTAAGGTGTCGGATCAGCAGAAGATTGTCCTACCCTACTATTTTGTAAATTAACAGCTGTCCTGCCCTGACTGGGTAAATCATCGCGAGGTCGTGACTGATTTAGGTTCATCGCTGAAAAATTACCTTCTAAAGAATTTGTTAATAACCTTTCAATGGTATTTTGAATATCGCGTGTTACTAATTCTTGTTGTCGACGCACTACAGTTTCTACTACTTCTTCTATACGGTCAAGATCATTCTGTTGGGTCAGTCTATTTTGGTTCAATCGGTTAATGCGAGAATTACGATTTTGTCGACGCGATATGCTCGAATCCCCTGTGTTATTTACTTCACCATGTTCTAGTGAAGCCGTGTCTGACACTGCTAAACGTCTATGAGTGATTCGTCCCCCCATAGAAATGGGTTCTGATATGGGTTCTAGAGATATATTTTGTCCACCGTGATTGGTCATAAAATTACTATCAATTTGTCTGCGACAAAGTGGACAAGAATTGCTACTATATACCCACCTTGCTATACATTCTCCATGAAATCTGTGCTGACAAGGAGTAATTACCATGTCAGAATCCAACAAAGTTTCATTGCAAATGGTACACAATGAATCTTGTGCATCCTCTACTTCTAAATTTTCATCACTGCGATGAACAGGCATTTTGTTACAATCGCAAAAAAAATTGTTAATCAAACTAAAGATAAAAAAAAATACCGAAGATTCTTCGACAAAGCTCACATTCACCGAAAATTATTTCCTTGTTAAATCTTTGAAGTATTATTGTTACTACAATCCGATTAAATTATGAATATCTTTATTATTTTCGATTTATAAAGTATTTGTTAAAATTTGTAGTTAAAATTATATATAAGTGCTTTTACTGCTAAATATGAATTCTTTCAGCAAAAATTTAATCCAAATAAAAAAATCTCGGTAATTTCTATGTGATCCCACGCTGACTTCCAGTGGCCGCCGTGTTCCCTTCTTCTCGTCTGCTTCGCGAATGAAAATAAAACAATTGTGTGCCAGATCTTTGCTAACTGCTATTATTTGCAAACACTCAACTTATCCAAAGCCGACCATATGTTTACAAAAGTATAACAGTTTGAGGAGATTGAAATTCAGAAGCAATTCAATGGTAGAGTGTAACAAACATATTACTTTAACTCTATTCCAAAAGAAAAGCAAATGAGGTCAATCACCCCAGTGAGAAATTGTTCGTCAAAATATGACTGAATGTGGTTAAGAAAACGGCCTCCGCATTTTAACCTAATTCCAACACTCTGTCACCCCTGACACTGATAAACAGATAAAATTTTATTCGGGTACCCGCGAAAGCGAGGGCCCCTAGTTGGGCGCCATTTTTATGTAATGTACCATGTCGGATCGCCAGATGTTACAGCGGCAGTGCAATGTTATACGGGCGTGCATGCTAGTTGGACCTGGTCTAAGCTCTTCGGCTGGGGTGGATACTTGTATAACCTATTCACACTGCATACATACATAAACATAATTTTCATGCACTTGATTTTCTTTTAATATAAAATCCTAATATATAAACAACAGCAAATTACACATCGGACAATAATCCCAGACAACACAAAATACCAGATAAGCGGACGGACGCATGGAAAATTGTTTCCTACGGGGAACGTAAATTGTAGCGAAACAAGACGACAACAGAACGACAAGAATGGAACTGCATCATGGAGACTCAGATGTTATTCAGTCTCCGCTCTCTCCCTTCCCAACCATTCTACGAGAGTACACCATCTCTCCCGTCCCAACCTAATATAAGAATCAGCGCCTGAGATCACATAGTTTTATACCTCTTACACTTTATTCATTTTAATTAAAATTCATTATCGTTACATAACAAAGTATATTGTTTGCAGTGAGAGGAATCGTTTAATATTCTCTCTCAATGCACTAACACTTAAGCAAAACGAATTCAAACATTTAACGAACTCGAACACATATGTGTAACGAACTTACACATGCAAATTAAATACAGGAAAATTACCGAAGAGCAAGCGAGAATAAAACCGTTTATAACACTTTCGAACAATTTTATTGAAGTATATGTATGGATGTGCAAAATCAATCAGTTCACTTACCAAAAGGAACAAACGACAACAAAAACAAACACGCCAAATATACAGCGATACGACAGAGGCAATGAAAACTCAGCAAAGAGATTTTGTATTTTGCAAAACACACATACACCACAACCAGTCTTATAACCCTTATGTACGTACCTTTATTAACCCTTGATGATCCCACGTTGTTTGCGCAAACAGCAGGTCCTCACTGGAAATTTGGTGGAATTTTGTTATGTATACGCTATATTCCCGCTTTACACCATGACAATTGTGAATATACTTATGTACTTTTTAGGCAAAAATATTCAAGAATTTAAAATAAAAAAAAAAAAAAAAAAAAAAAGACTAAAGAGCCGAACTCGAAATTTGTTTGAGCTTATTCCAAAAAAAATTACGCAAAGGCGTTTTTACATTACGAACATAAAAAAAATTATTTTAGAAAGATTAATTCTTACAGAAATAGATACATGTACATATATGTATCTACGTTGATACTATGTACGTAATTTTATAAAAATGAAGAAATATAGAAATATAAGTATGATGAAATGCCGGAGATTTATGTTGTATGTCTGGTTGTAAATTGGTAGTCAATATAGCTGTAAATAAATACGTGAATAATTTTGGAAATCCGTATTGTAAGTTAGGTATTGCTATGGTTTAAACTGATGCAGATGTGTATAGTTGTAAAGCTAAGTATTCAGCTGAGGTAACTTGTAGATAATCCTATAGAGAAAATAGGTCGCAATTTAGAACTTTGCACAGGGAGTTCCTTATATAGTAATATATAGATATACGTACCAAGAAGGTATTGTACAATGCACGAGTTATTGTGAGGAAAAAGTACATATATGGTAGGTGAAGCCACTAAATTTGGCTGAATTGGAGCACCTTCTTCAGCGAACCACCCTCATAAGGGAGTTGGCCATATTCGGCTGAAAATTACTTAACGCCACTTTATTTGTACTTCCTTTTTGGAATATATATAGCGTTTGTTTGCTTGCAAACAATTTAAAAAATTTTACTTGTGCACTTTAAAAACTTTCCACTTTAGAATATATTATTTATTGAAACTTCTTACACTAAGATGTGTTCTTTGCCACGACTTCGAACAAAATGGACGAGTCTAAGCAAACGTTAATCAGGCGTCACTTTTAAAATTGTATGCAATTCGTTCTTATTTTGCTGTAATGCTCTAAATGTGTTCGCCTTCCATGACATATAACTAATTATATGACAGGAATGCCTTTTATGTACAGTGGAGGTAAAAATTATTAAACCTGCATAGGATTCAAACATAGCACACATCACACATTATATCTATCGATAGAGGGAAAATGGGTTTTGTTTCGTGATCGTAAAAGGCGAGTTCAAAATGAGCGCGCTTCTCATAGTGGTGAGTTAAATTGAGGTGAGACGTTAAATTTTATAATTTTCTTTTTCGAAAATACATTAGTGAATTGGATATTGAAACCTACGCTAACCAATTTCGAAAAAATTCGAAAATTCTAAGTGTCTAAATCCCGATTTTTAGAGACTAAACCAATTCGAAAACAAAAATTTACTAGATTTTGTTACTTTATTTTCGCCTTAGAAATATGTACTGCGAATTCGAAACTTGGTTTGCGAATAGTTTACAATCAGTTATATTGCACTTGTGGTCGGCAACTAAAGTATGGCCGAATTAAAAATATTAATGCGTTATTGTTTAAGCGGAAGATATCATTTGTTTAATAATTTTAAAGCAATTTTCAACGTTAATTTGTTGAATATTTGGGAAAAAGCCTTGGAAGAAGTTTATAAAGTTTAATCGAAACAGCTGTCGCCTTGTCAGCCCTGATTTTTCGTTTTTTCCAAAATATTCTAAAAATTATTTTTCCTTTTTGAAATTTGGTATTCCTGGAAATATTCTACAGTCCAACGCTCAGTTTCAATTTTTACCTTTTTCGCATTCCAAACATTTCTTTCGTCAAACAGTTTAATTTTCTTAACATCTAAGTAAATTTGCATCGAATAATGACATTTTATGCACATTTTAAATTTTTGATTGAATTCACTACTTTTTTCATGTTTAAAGTTTTGAAAATTTGAAGTTTCCGAAAATTATGGAAATTAGAGTTAAAAATTCCAAAACACATTTACTCGTTCCCAAGTTTTACCTGTCGAAATTTCAAATTATAAAAAATACAAATTTCACAAGTTGTGTATTTCCGAATTTGAAATTCTATTTTTTAGCATGAAATGCTGTAAAATCAAAAGTTTGAATCGAATTTTTCTTATTTTTGCATTTCGTAAAGTGAATGTAGAATTCTTGAATAAATTTCAGTAGATTATTGAGATTTACAAATGTAACAAATGTAAAAACTATTTTCGAATGAAGTAGTTAAAAAATGTATTTCATTCGATTCTTCTTATTCTGGAAGAAACCCGCAGATTATTGTAGATTTATTACATAAGTTGTTTAAAATTCACGGCCACAAGACGCAGAAGTAGTTTAAATCTTCAATGGTTAAAAAAACTTATAAAATCAAAACCGATTTAAACAACGAAAATAATTTAATTCGGAGCTTGAATATTTTTTTAACCTGTATCGAAACAATTTTTAACATTCGGACGCTAACTTTCGGAAAAAAATATTATTCCTATAAACTTTCAGCTGTTTTAACAAATGCTCTTCGCTGCCCAAATAACATGCCAAATATTGACCTTGGCAAATATGGGCCTACTTAAAAAAAAGTTTTTCCACTTTATTAAACTAGATTTAATTTTTATTAGAAGAGGAAATTTATTTTTTATTTTATTTTTTTTTTTTTCAAATTAGGTGAAAAAGTGGTTTTTGCCAGTGATCATGATGCTTTTACGTTGTTGTACGTATGAATGAATGTATTGTGTATGTTTGTTTACATACGTTTGGAAGCGTTTTGTAAAAATCTATTAGTCAAGTCAATTAACAATAATTGAGATATTTTATGTATAACAAAAGAAATTGAATAACTTTCTTTAAATTCTGCCAGGAAATATACCAGCTTCTCTTTGTTTATCCCACTTTTCCACCCACGCATTGGGACACATTGTTTTGAAAACTTTTTGAAAATATGCGCACGATTCAGCACCTTCACCACGACTCTTCTGGCAACGATGGAACTCAACATATGAAAACCAGCAATGTTTTGTTACATTCGAATTCGGAAAACGCGGATCCATTGGTACTGTTTCCAACTTATACTCAGGTTTAGGGGGCTTTTGCTCTTTTTTTGACATCTTCAATTTCTAATATGCTTCGAGCAATTCAATTGATGATGCAATTGAGTAATTTCGTATGTAGGGATTAATGATTCAAATGATGAAGGATGGATGATGTTAGTTGAGGATGAATGAAAAATTTAAACGACACTAAATGTTAAAAATGCAATAAGATAATACATATTCTATGAAAGTTAGTGTGAATATTTAAACATATAAGTTAAATTATACAATATATTGCGTAATCCTTGAAAGTAGTACATAAATGGCTATCAGTATCAGCAAATGCAAAATCCTGTCTTCCATGCATATATAAATATACACGTTTGCCAGCATTACATATTTATAGCCCTTTATTAACAACTTTCTACTTCTTCAATACGATATCTTCTGCCTACTTAGCGAAATATCTAGTAACTTAAAGCTACATATATATGTAGATATTAAAATTAAAAAATATTCAGGATATCATATTCGTAGAAATGGAATTGATTTTTAATTCAATTGTAAACTAAAACTTCTTATAATACAAAAATAGTATGTATACGCTCCTGCAACTAAGTTTGGGGAAACTCGAAGCATTGCTTATTCATTTGTTAAAGATGATCGTATTAGATATAAAATAAGTTGCATGATTTTCATTCCCATTAATGTCATCGTGTACAATTAAGCTCATTTAACCAACGGCCGATTGCCAGTATCCGATTCGCAAGCATGATTCTTATATTTATTAACTTCTGCTAAATATAATGCCCAGAAATCTTTTGGATCTTCACTTTGTTCAGATAGCGCTTTTGGTTTGGCCACCATACCAGTCTTGAGTATCTTGCCACCACGACGTCGTCCCACTATGGGTGGTGGTGGTGCAGATTTACCAGTAGCTGTGGCAGATATATATGCTGCTGCCGTTGAGGTAGAGGCAACCGCGGTAGGTGCTGCTGTTGTTGCCATAATAGGTGTGCTTGCTGCCGTTGAGTGTTGTTGTGCTTGCATTTTTTTGAAAAGCTCCAAAAATGAACCATCATTAGCGAATACTGGATGTGAAGCCTCAGGTTTCTTTGGTGGATAAACTTTGCCTTCTCTAGCAAGTGCCTGACGCAATTTCTCTTCCATTTCACGATGTATACGTTCTTTATCAATCGGTTCATCTGTATCAAGATTATAATATGCGCCGATTGGTTCTCTTTTCGGTAGCGGTAAATTCTGTAAATCAGTATTATCATCTGTTTTGGTATTTGCTTCTGTTTCTTCTTGTTTCTCCTCGCTTGTTTGCATTGATCCTGGTGCTGAATGTGTTGGTAAAGCTTTTGGTTTGTTTTCTTCTTCATTGAAATTTTCTCTATGATTATCATCTCGCAACTTTCGCATTAGCCTGTCTGTACTCCGTGAACGTGTAGCTCTTTTGCTTCTACGATATGAATGCGTCCTAGAACGACTGCGGCTACGACTACGACTGCGTGAATCTCTATATCTTCGACTAGTATTGTAACGATCACGTCGACTTGAGCTTCTACTGCGACTGCGTGAGCGCGAACGTCTACCTACATGACGCCTACGATATTCTAATGGCGACCGACCACGACTGCGACTACGTGTTCGACTATCGTCACGGCGATAGCGACGTTGCCGTGAACGACTCCTCGATCGACTCAATCGTCTACGTTCAATTCGACGTGGTTCATGATCCTGATATCCAATATCGCGTCTATATCGCTGATTCATTGAAGACATTTTTGTTTGTATATGATATTTGTATCAGTTTTTCTGCTGTTGACTCGGTTGTTAGGAGAGTAGGTGATCTGTAAATCAAACTGTAGCCCTTTTAATAAAAATATGTCTAAATTGCGCTTAGTTCTGCTTTTTTATACTTTTAGTAATGAAGCAATCTTAAGTCGCTAATGTATGCTATTATTTAGTAATTTTTTCTTACATACAAAAATACATTTTCTTTATGGAAACTAAAATTTCGTAAAAAATGTATTTCTTTGATTTCAAAAATTTTTAGTATATAGGTGTGGTCCATGTAGTGCCTTTTCAATCACATTTTGTTTTGATCAAGGCTAACTAATTCCCCAAGTCAATGGTGGGTACTCCGAACATTGCTTTTAATGAATTCTAAGATGGAACCTGCCGCTAGTGGTCTTGGTGGAGAACACATTTTTTGGCCGGATGACAGACAGTGTTTCCTTAGATCCACCTACAGAACTACAGATGTATTTTTAACTCAAAGTTAGTTTCTCACGAGGAGCTAAGTTCTTATATATTAAAGATATACAATGCATTTCTTCAGTTTCTTAGTAGTTTTACTTTTGCATAATTTTTTTTTTGAGTCATAAGCTACCTTTTCATAGGCCGGGTCACATATATTAAAATTAACTCTGAGAAAAAATATTAACTTTGCATTCTGCAATAAAATCTGGCAAATAACATAAATATCTCGATAAAGAAAACGTATGGTATAATACAAATAGTCAAAGAACTTAAATATCTCTATAAAAAAATGTATGAGATAATTCAAATACTAGAAAATCCCAAAATTAAGTATTGAACAATGTGCACTCTGTAGCAGTACGTTTATGGTAAAGGCCTATTCAGATACTAGACCTAGGCCAGATTGTGGCAAATTGCGTTGTTTAAAATAAATAAGTAAGGACTTTCCATAATCGGACATAATATGTGCAACATAAATTCTACGTTTTAATGTTCTGATTAAGTATCTCAAAATCTTTTAGAATTGATATTTTTTAAGCCTTTCTTACAAACACTTGAACTAATTTATCACAAAGAAAAAATATATATGTTCATGTTGTTGTTGTTGTAGCAGTGCACTGAAATGACAGTCCTTGATCGGGAAAAATCCCGAGTCGCTCCGGTGCATAGAACCGACTGCCTTGGGAAGCGATATATAATATAAGCGATACATATAATCAGTCTTATGTTGTTGTTGTTGTAGCAGTGCTTCGCCCCATCCAATAGGTACGAGCAATCACAAATTGTCATCAATGTCCTCTAACGGGAGTCAAAGGAAACTTGCAGTTTCAACAGGGGTGGACCATAATGAGAGGGGTGTTAGAGGCGTTGGTTCCACATTACAATTAAAGAGATGGTTGGTGTCATTTGGGGAACATTGCAAGCAGGGTATACATTTTGTATGTCGGGGTTGATTCTGGATAGATAAGAGTTTAACCTGTTACAGTATCTAGATCGAAGTTCAGCTAGAGTGACTCGCGTTTCCCTGGGGTGTGCGTTCCTCTTCCGCTAGTTTTGGGTACTGTTCTTTGAGACCTGGATTCACCGGGCAATTGCTGGCATAAAGGTCCGACCCCTGTTTGTGGGGTTCGCTGAGGACCTGCTTGTGTTTTTTGGCTTCATACGGCTGAGTTCTCAGGTGCCGTATTTCCTCATAATGCTTACGGAGATGACTCCTTAAGACCATGGGCGGTGTTGGCTCATCAATCAGATGTCTGTTGGGATGCCCAGGTTTATGGGTATTCAACAACAACTGTTTGGTTAGCATCTCATTTCTCTCCCTGATGGGGAGTATTCTCACCTCATTATGTATGTGGTGTTCTGAGTACATAAGAAGACAGCCCGTGGCGGTTCTGAGAGTAGTATTTTGGCAGACCTGTAGCTTCTTCCAGTGAGTGGTCTTTAGGCTTGCCGACCATATCGGGGACACGTAGCATGCAATCTTATCGTATTAAGAGGTATAAAGTTCACTAAGAAAAGATTGTGAGTAATACTTGGATTGTTCTGGATAACATGTATAATTTGATGTAGATCCTTCCACTTGCCTTTCATATTATTCCGAACAGGGCGAGTGCTGATAGGCATATTCCAAGAATATTATTAATAACTGGAATGTATAATTACCAAGTGATACAAGTAAAGCACCATATGGACCACCCTAAATCTATAATTAGCGATATTTCCATTTCATTTTTTTAATTAAATAATAAAAGACAAATTAATCAAACATGATAATTCAAAATAAAGGACATTACATGTTCACTCTTACTGTATCAATCCGCTTTTGTGTGATGTAAAGGATCAAAGCTTTAACTACCGTGATTGGTTGACAATGCTTCGTCCCAGTTTATTTTTCCGGTCGTCTTATGTTGCAAGTTGGTACTGTAGTAGGTACAAATGTTGACGTTGCTGCGCTGATATTACTTTTGTTGATATCGAGCGCTTTTTGGATTTTGGCTCAGGATCTGTTAAGTTTGTGCTCTAATCAGGAAAACGATTTTTATAAATTCCTGTGTAAAAAATGAACTTGAACGCATGAATACTTCGTGTTTTCCCAAACTGCATGTCATTACATTATTTGTCATCAAATATATACTTAAATATTTGGTTTCTGTATTTCTATACACCTCTAATATTGTTTTATAACCGGGTTGTACACAATTATAACTTATTTAGATAATAAAAAAAAATAAATGTTATGTAATTTCTATTGAACCCCCAGAAAATATAGCAACTTTATAAGCAATCGAGAACGTCCAGACAAATGTGAATTTTCCATCAATTCCATTTCTTTTTCCCAACTTTAGCAAGACGTATACAAAACATTAAATATTAAGCACCTTTTCTCTTTAATTTCCATACCTTTAGATATCTGCAAGAGCTTTAAAGAGTCTTTAATAAAGACTTAATATTTTTTTAAGCTATTACCAAATGTTACGACCCAATGTGTCTGGTTGAGATTTTTCGTCTAAAATCAATATGGCGATTGACGTTCGTTTAGACACGAAGCTGAATACGCTGAATGGCTGATAAATGCAGGGTTGCTATGAAAAAAAGGTTCACCACATCCATCCAGTGATACCATCTTTTCGAGAGAAGAAAACCCACGAAATAGGATTCATTTACCCTTGTTTCCCTTATTCGAGAGAGAAAACCCTCACTTTTACCAAAGAGGATAGATATACAAGAGGGCGCACTGTAGAGTTTCTATATGGCGCTGAAACAAGTTGGTGTTCCTCTAGAAAAACCAGATTAGGTGTTCACCATGCGTTTTGTTATTCTGTCCGCAACAGCCTGGGCTGTCATTTTTATTTCTTTCTTGTTTTGTTCGTGCGCGCGGCCATTTTTGACACTTTTGTTTGTTTAAATTTTCATTTGCAGTTTTTGTGGTTATCCAAAGAAAACAAGTGTTCATTGTTTACTATATAGTTTGGCAGCTTAATTCGAGGTTATGTTGCGAATAGAGTGGAAGGCACTCGCAGGCCGTGAAAATAGGCACTCGAATGGAGTGGAATGAAGAACAGTAGGAAGACCAGAGTTGCATTGGATCAATCATTGTATCAATATTAAAGATAAATTTAGAAAATATAAATAAATACTTGAGTATAAGCAAACATTTTCTTTCAATTACTGCAATTAAGGTGTCCTAGATGCTATATATTCCAAAATTATAACATTTTATGTCTTAACTTCAATTTCCCTAAGATTTCCGTAATATGGCCATTAGTGACGTTTGTGTGTGTGTGCAAATTTTGAGCGATCAGCTGTTAGTTGCGCTACTTGGTAAAGTTTACAATGCAAGTGTTTTTCTAACTGATCGGTTAATCGTGATTTTGTGCTGTTGTGACTAATAAAACTTTACAAATTGAATTTTAAAATGCAAAAGAAAATTGTTAAGTGATGGTGCAAATGTAAATCTGTGTAATAAAGATTGGATAAATGTGCAGAAGAGAAAATAGGTAGGTACCGTGGTATGTGTATAAATATACATAGCTACATATATATGCAAGTGCTACAATGTCGACGGAGTTTGTCTTCCATTTAAATAAAATCTAAGAAAGTCAATAGAAAAATGTAGAAAAAAAGTTTTAAAGTGATAACATACATTTGAATGTGTATTACAATTGGTTAAAGTGTGATAAGTGAGAATATGTAGGTAGTGAGGCAAGCGTATAAATATATATATGTACGTATGTATATATGAAAGTGTTGAAATGCCGACGGCTTTTGTGCATTCAAGTGGCCCAAAGGAAAGCTTGCCTTAATTTTTGAAAAGTAATTAAAATCTTACAAAATCATTGTACATAATATGTATAGATAGTATGTGTTCAAATAAATCCATACATATATATATATATAAGTGTGCAATACTTTGTGTTCATCTTTACTCCCTCATCTTATGGTCAAAAGTGCGTCAGAAGAGCAGAAGAATTGTTAAGTGTTCAACCTTATTTAAAGGAAAACTATAACTTTTTTAATACAAACTATGTACTAGCATTAACATTGTGTGGTACCTATATGTTTAAACAAAAATATTCCTTCACGGCGTGCCCACCCATCTCTCTCCCCCACAGTGACTACTGCCACAATTGCAATTCATGACTCTGTAATGAAATCGCAACGGTTTAACCGAAAAGATCGCAGAGGTAACCGATTACATGAATAAAAATAGTATATATTATAGCCTCAATTCAAAATACAAAGCTAGCATCTAGATCGGACCTCCGAGACTCTAATGGCTAAACATCCATAGGAAAGATCGTGTCTGTGTGTTTTCACTCTGTTCTCGAAATCAAAAAAGAAACATTGGCGTAGTAAGGGGGGCCCGTCAAAAAAAATATTTCTTCCCGGGCGCAAGAAAACTTCACACTCGGCCAATTCGGCCCAATCACTTATTTGGGAATCTACAAGTAGCGCAGAAGGAGAGTTTGACCAAAGCCACTGGCTGTCCAAGTGTTTAAGGTCGTCGCGGCCTGAGTTTCAGTAAAGAGTAAAAGATCAAAGGTCACCTGAAAACTTAAAGGAATGTTCATATATCCACGATTTGTACTGAAAGCCCAATAATTTTGTTGAGCAAGTCCAGGACTTGACCATCTCTCCACGAGTTTGCGTGTACTCTCCCCTATCCATAAGAAATACGAGTCCTAAACTGCACCAATTACTACTGCATCAGCCTGCTCAATATCACCAAATGCTTCGGTGGCTAGGTCATGTTGTGCGAATGGACGAAGGCAGAAGAGAGGAAGGAGGGGATCTCCACTGAGTTGGCAGAGTCAGGTGGATAAGGACTAGATCTCCCTTGGTACTCCAAAGTGAATATTTTTGAATATGGTGTTTCATAACATTTTTAAAAATCGACAAAAGCGTTTACCGATTCTGTGTGGATTTGGTCTAGGGCCTTCTAATACTTGCCTGCATCAAGCGGCTGTGTTGGCAGGTGCCAGATAGTGCTTATTGATGCAGGTTTCTTATTATTTTTATTTAACTTTGTATTTTAGTTACTTTGAACTTTGTAATTTTAAATATTGATTTTAAATTTTCAAAAGTTTTGATTATTGTGAAAAATGAAAAATAAATAGACGCATATATTTAGGCGTATTGAAAAATATATATGTACTTATGTACATATGTACTTTAGTAAATTGTGTTGAGATGTTGATTATCATAGATTCTTGTCAACATGGCAAATCTTTTTCTAATTGGGGAATAAAATATTATTCTCCAACTATGCGTCTGCTGACCCCTTTGGGCGGCCACTTGGCTTATCCTACATTTATCTTCTTCGTTCCTCGGGCAGTGTCATAGGATGATCCTGTGAGGCTAATAACAAAATGCTGAACAAATATCCCACACTTATCTTTTGTTCGTTCCTCGGGCAGTGTCATAGGATGATCCTGTGAGGCTAATAACAAAATGCTGAACAAATATCCTACACTTATCTTTTGTTCGTTCCTCGGGCAGTGTCATAGGATGATCCTGTGAGGCTAATAACAAAATGCTGAACAAATATCCTACACTTATCTTTTGTTCGTTCCTCGGGCAGTGTCATAGGATGATCCTGTGAGGCTTATAACACAATGCTGAACAAACAGTTCATGGTTAATTTTTACAAACCTGGATAACCTCGCAAACAATTGCATGATCTTTCCCGCCTCCAAGAGGGTAGGGGAACATCTCAATTGTGGAGATTTAAACTACGTTTTTATTTATAAAAACTTTAAACTATATTCTTCAATACGCCTAAATGTATGCGTCTATTTATTTTTCATTTTTCACAATAATCAAAACTTTTGAAAATTTAAAAATCAATATTGAAAATTACAAAGTTCAAAGTAACTAAAATACAAAGTTAAATAAAAACAAGTAAAAACGGGACTGTCTTCGGCTGTGCCGAAGACTTCATACCTTTCATGAATGGGGCTGAACAATAATCTTATCCCGCTCGTAATCTCCGAATAAACGGATGTATAAGATAAGAAATATATAGTGAACATATCTACATACCTTAACGATTTTTAAGATAAATATAAAATAAAAAAAAGGTAGGTACTTTGTGTGAGGATGTAAAGTTTCATGTTTTTTGTGGTCTGCGTGTAAAAACTATGACTACGAATCACGTATTTCAAAAATATATGACGTAAACGTAACTATTTGATGAAATTTGATGAATTTTGAAGCTTCTAGCCGTAAAAAGGGGGCAAAAATTAGAGTTTATATGGGGTATCTAATATATATACCACCGATCTCTATGATTTTTTCAGACAATATATGCTATATACGTAAGCATATGGTGAAATTTGAAGCGTCTAGCTGTTAAAAAGGGGCAGAAATTGCGCACAGTTTCTTATCTGAACAATCGGTTGTATGAGATATATACTATATATACCACCGATCTCAATGATTTTTTCAGACAACAATATATGCTATACACGTAAGCATTTGGTGAAATTTGAAGCTTCTAGCTGTTAAAATGGGGAAGAAATTGCGCAAAGTTTCTTATCTGAACAATCGGTTGTATGAGATATATACTATATATACCACCGGTATCTATGATTTTCTCAGACAACAATATATGCTATACACGTAAGCATTTGGTGAAATTTGAACATATCTAAACGATTTTTAAGATAAATATAAAATAAAAACAAGTAAAAACGGGACTGTCTTCGGCTGTGCCGAAGACTTCATACCTTTCATGAATGGGGCTGAACAATAATCTTATCCCGCTCGTAATCTCCGAATAATCGGATGTATAAGATCAGAAGTATATAGTGAACAGATCTGCATACCTTAACGATTTTTAAGATAAATATAAAATAAAAAACAGGTAGGTACTTTGTGTGAGGATGCAAAGTTTCAGGTTTTTTGTGGTCTGCGTGTAAAAACTATGACTACGAATCACGTATTTCAACAATATATGACGTAAACGTAACTATTTGATGAATTTTGAAGCTTCTAGCCGTAAAAAGGGGACAAAAATTAGAGTTTATATGGGGTATATAATATATATACCACCGATGTCTATGATTTTTTCAGACAACAATATATGCTATATACGTAAGCATATGGTGAAATTTGAAGCGTCTAGCTGTTAAAAAGGGGCAGAAATTGCGCACAGTTTCTTATCTGAACAATCGGTTGTATGAGATATATACTATATATACCACCGATCTCAATGATTTTCTCAGACAACAATATATGCTATACACGTAAGCATTTGGTGAAATTTGAAGCTTCTAGCTGTTAAAATGGGGAAGAAATTGCGCAAAGTTTCTTATCTGAACAATCGGTTGTATGAGATATATACTATATATACCACCAGTATCTATGATTTTCTCAGACAACAATATATGCTATACACGTAACATTTGGTGAAATTTGAACATATCTAAACGATTTTTAAGATAAATATAAAATAAAAAACAGGTAGGTACTTTGTGTGAGGATGCAAAGTTTCAGGTTTTTTGTGGTCTGCGTGTAAAAACTATGACTACGAATCACGTATTTCAACAATATATGACGTAAACGTAACTATTTGATGAAATTTGATGAATTTTGAAGCTTCTAGCCGTAAAAAGGGGGCAAAAATTAGAGTTTATATGGGGTATATAATATATATACCACCGTACTCTATGATTTTTTCAGACAACAATATATGCTATATACGTAAGCATATGGTGAAATTTGGAGCTTCTAGCTGTTAAAACGGGACAGAAATTGCGCAAAGTTTCTTATCTGAACAATCGGTTGTATGAGATATATACTATGTATACCACCGATCTCAATGATTTTTTCAGACATCAATATATGCTATACACGTAAGCATTTGGTGAAATTTGAAGCTTATAGCTGTTAAAATGAGGCCGAAATCGCAAAAAAAATATATATATACTATATATACCATCATATATATATTATATATATCACCGATCTCAATGATTTTTTGACACACCAATAATACTATATACGTAAGCAATCGGTGAAATTTGAAGCTTATAGCTGTTAAAATGGGGTAGAAATTACGAAAAGTTTCTTATCTGAACAATCGGTTGTATGAGATATATACTATATACCCAACCGATCTCTATGATTTTTTCAGACAACAATACAATGATATATACGTAAGCAATCGGTGAAATTTGAAGCTTACAGCTGTTAAAATGGGGTAGAAATTGCGAAAAGTTTCTATGCTAAAATTTGCGAAAATATATATATATATATATATACTATATATATATACTATATATACCACCATATATATACTATATATACCACCATATATATACTATATATACCACCATATATATACTATATATAACACCGATCTTTATGATTTTTTCAGACAACAATATATGCTATATACGTAAGCATTCGTTGAAATTTGAAGCCTCTAGCTCTTAAAATAGGGCAGTAATTACGAAAAGTTCCTTATCTGAACAATCGGTTATGGGGGATATATATTATATATACGACCGATCTGATCAATTTTTTCAGGCAACAATACGGGCAATATACGAAGGTATATGGTGAAGTTTGAAGCTTCAATCTGTTAAATTGGGTAAGATATTACAAAAATCCTCTTTTTCTGAAAAATCGGTTGTATGGAGGATATATGCTATAGTGGTCCGATCCGGTCGGTTCCGACAAATGTCTAATCGGACACCCAAATACACCCGCTCACCAAATTTTATCAAGATATCTCAAAAATTGAGGGACTAGTTTGCATACAAACAGACAGACGGAAAGACGGACATGGCTAAATCAACTCAGCTCTTCAACCTGATTATTTCGGTATAATTAATGGTGGCTCTATCTATTTTCCTTTAGGGACTTATAATTTTCGGTTTCGTGACGAAATTAATATACCATTTCATTTTCATGAAAGGTATAAATAGGTAGGTAATCTGTGTGAGGATGCAAAGCTTCACGTTTTTTGTGGTCTGCATGTAAAAACTATGACTACGAATCACGTCTTTCAAAAATATATGACGTAAACGTAACTATTTGACGAAATTTGATGAATTTTGAAGCTTCTAGCCTTAAAAAAGGGGCAAAAATGACAGTTTATATGAAGTATATAATATATATACCACCGATCTCTATGATTTTTTCAGACAACAATATATGCTATATACGTAAGCATTTTGTGAAATTTGAAGCTTCTAGCTGTTAAAACGGGGCAGAAATTGCGCAAAGTTTCTTATCTGAACAATCGGTTGTATGAGATATATACTATGTATACCACCGATCTCAATGATTTTTTCAGACATCAATATGTGCTACACACGTAAGCATTTGGTGAAATTTGAAGCTTATAGCTGTTAAAATGAGGCCGAAATCGCAAAAAAAATATATATATACTATATATACCATCATATATATATTATATATATCACCGATCTCTATGATTTTTTGACACAACAATACACACTATATACGTAAGCAATCGGTGAAATTTGAAGCTTATAGCTGTTAAAATTGGGTAGAAATTGCGAAAAGTTTCTTATCTGAACTATCGGTTGTATGAGATATATGCTATATATACAACCGATCTCTATGATTTTTTCAGACAACAATATATGCTATATACGTAAGCAATCGGTGAAATTTGAAGCTTATAACTGTTAAAATGGGGTAGAAATTGCGAAAAGTTTCTTATCTGAACAATCGGTTGTATGAGATATATACTATATATACAACCGATCTCTATGATTTTTTCAGACAACAATATATGCTATATACGTAAGCAATCGGTGAAATTTGAAGCTTATAGCTGTTAAAATGGGGTAGAAATTGCGAAGTTTATTATCTGAACAATCGGTTGTATGAGATATATACTATATATACAACCGATCTCTATGATTTTTTCAGACAACAATATATGCTATATACGTAAGTATTCTGTAAAATTTGAAGCTTCTAGCTGTTAAAATGGGGCTAAAATTAGCGAAAATATATATATATATATATACTATATATATATACTATATATACCACCATATACATACTATATATACCACCGATCTTTATGATTTTTTCAGACAACAAAATATGCTATATACGTAAGCATTCGTTGAAATTTGAAGCCTCTAGCTCTTAAAATAGGGCAGTAATTACGAAAAGTTCCTTATCTGAACAATCGGTTGTGGGGGATATATACTATATATACGACCGATCTCATCAATTTTTTCAGGCAACAATACGTGCAATATGCGAAAGTATATGGTGAAGTTTGAAGCTTCAATCTGTTAAATTGGGTAAGATATTACAAAAATCCTCTTTTTCTGAAAAATCGGTTGTATGGAGGATATATGCTATAGTGGTCCGATCCGGTCGTTTCCGACAAATGTCTAATCGGACACTCAAATACACCCGCTCACCAAGTTTTATCAAGATATCTCAAAAATTGAGGGACTAGTGTGCATACAAACAGACAGACGGACAGACGGACATGGCTAAATCAACTCAGCTCTTCAACCTGATTATTTCGGTATACTTAATGGTGGGTCTATCTATTTTCCTTTAAGGACTTACAATTTTCGGTTTCGTGACGAAATTAATATACCATTTCATTTTCATGAAAGGTATAATAATAAGAACCCTGCATCAATAAGCACTATCTGACACCTGCCAACACAGCCGCTTGATGCAGGCAAGTATTAGAAGGCCCTAGACCAAATCCACACAGATCGGTAAACGCTTTTGCCGACTTTTAAAAATGTTATGAAACACCATATTCAAAAATATTCGCTTTGGAGTACCAAGGGAGATCTAGTCCTTATCCACCTGACTCTGCCAACTCAGTGGAGATCCTCTCCTTCCTCTGTTCTGCCTTCGTCAATTCGCACAACATGACCTAGCCACCGAAGCATTTGGGTTTTTATTCACGGTACGATCTTCATATATATACTCGCATATATGCGAAAAGCTCATACACGCGATATTGAGCAGGCTGATGCAGTAGTAATTGGTGCAGTTTAGGACTCGCATTTCTTGTGGATAGGGGAGAGTACACGCAAACTCGTGGAGAGATGGTCAAGTCCTGGACTTGCTCAACAAAATTATTGAGCTTTCAGTACAAATCGTGGATATATGAACATTCCTTTAAGTTTTCAGGTGACCTTTGATCTTTTACTCTTTTACTGAAACTCAGGCCGCGGCGACCTTACACACTTGGACAGCCATTGGCTTTGGTCAAACTCTCCTTCTGCGCTACTTGTAGATTCCCAAATAAGTGATTGGGCCGAATTGGCCGAGTGTGAAGTTTTTTTGCGCCCATGAAAAAATATTTTTTTGACGGACCCACCTTACTACGCCAATGTTTCTTTTTTGATTTCGAAAACAGAGTGAAAACACACAGACACGATCTTTCCTATGGATGTTTAGCCATTAGAGTCTCGGAGGTCCGATCTAGATGCTAGGTTTGTATTTTGAATTGAGGCTATAATATATACTATTTTTATTCATGTAATCGGTTACCTCCGCGATCTTTTCCGTTAAACCGTTGCGATTTCATTACAGAGTTATGAATTGCAATTGTGGCAGTAGTCACTGTGGGGGAGAGAGATGGGTGGGCACGCCGTGAAGGAATAATTTTCTTTAAACATATAGGTACCACACAATGTTAATGCTAGTACATAGTTTGTATGAAAAAAGTTATAGTTTTCCTTTAAATAAGGTTGAACACTTAACAATTCGTCTGCTCTTCTGACGCACTTTTGACCATAAGATGAGGGAGTAAAGATGAACACAAAGTATTGCACATTTATATATATATATATGTATGGTTTTATTTGAACACATACTATCTATACATAATATGTGCAATGATTTTGTAAGATTTTAATTAGTTTTCAAAAATTAAGGCAAGTTTTCCTTTGGACCACTTGAATGCACAAAAGCCGTCGGCATTTCAACACTTTCATATATACATACGTACATATATATATTTATACGCTTGCCTCACTACCTACATATTCTCACTTATCACACTTTAACCAATTGTAATACACATTCAAATGTATGTTATCACTTTAAAACTTTTTATTTAAATGGAACACAAACTCCGTCGACATTGTAGCACTTAACCCAGCGGGTCAGGGGGTTAGAATATACCCGCGGTAGGTATGCCTGTCGTAAGAGGCGACTAAAATACCGGATTGGCCTGAAGGTTTAATGTGGCCATATAAATCGTTCCCGAGATGGTCGGGCCAGCACCTTAAAGATGCTGTGTTACCGGAGCGTACCGGATCGGTAAACGGCAAAGGACCATCACATCGATCACTCCCTAAACCTTCGGGGAGCAACCGTATCGCTACAACAACAACAACAACAACATTGTAGCACTTGCATATATATGTAGCTATGTATATTTATACACATACCACGGTACCTACCTATATTCTGTTCTGCACATTTATCCAATCTTAATTACACAAATTTACATTTGCACCATCACTTAACAATTTTCTTTTGCATTTTAAAATTCAATTTGTAAAGTTTTATTAGTCACAACAGCACAAAATCACGATTAACCGATCAGTTAGAAAAACATTTGTTTTCTTTGGATAACCACAAAAACTGCAAATGAAAATTTAAACAAACAAAAGTGTCAAAAATGGCCGCGCGCACGAACAAAACAAGAAAGAAATAAAAATGACAGCCCAGGCTGGTGCGGACAGAATAACAAAACGCATGGTGAACACCTAATCTGGTTTTTCTAGAGGAACACCAACTTAGTAGATCTACAGCATTGTTTACTATATAGTTTGGCAGCTTAAGTAGAGGTTATGTTGCGAATAGAGTGGAAGGCAGTGGACTAGGCAGTCGAATGTCATATAATGAAGGAATGGTGTTCGGAGTTTTTTTAAAGGCCATATAAATATGATAAAAGCTTTAATATAAATAAAACTATTGTTTTAATAACAACAAAAACGCCATATATATTCTGTATACATAAATTTATAAGGATTATCTCACTTTAAAATTTGAATTAAATAATCTAAAGTTTTTTTTTGAATGTGCGAATTTTCACCGATCAGCTGTTAGTTGCGCTACTTCGTAAAATTTACAATGCTCTACAGTGCGCCCTCTTGTATATCTATCCTTTTTGACAGTGCGCCCTCTTGTATATCTATCCTCTTTGATTTTAAGAAAACTTGAACCTAATAATTAGACCCTAATAATATATTTTTTAGTTTTGGTCTGGCAGCACAGACCGAACGTGCTAATAAAACAAAAACCGATGACGGAAAAAGGCTGCTGTCAGCCGTTTGTCATTGCAGTTGGAGCAAGTGGATATGGTGTTGTGTTAAATTGGAATTAATATTGCGGAAAATAATAAAAAAATTGGTTTGCTGGAAAAATCGCATAATTTATTGATTTAAGCTTGGACACTACAATCTTTGAATGCAAGAAGTACATAACAATAAACCCAAAACTAAAGTCCCAAATTGCTGTGATGTGTTAGTTGCAGGCAGAAAAAGTGAATCCAGAATTTAGAATAATATAAAATGGTGTGAATTTGGTTGTCCGATGAGAATAGAAAGATAAAAAGCAGAAATTTCGAGTGAAGTGAAAATTTAGAAGGTGCTCCTTCCATTTTCAAGTTAGCACATCCATAGAGAATACGTTAACACAAAAAGCAAAAAAAGTGTGACTTCTGGACGAGTTCAAGGCTTTGGATAAAATAAATAAGCGAGTTCTTGGACCAGTACTACCACGGTAGTCGCTTCCGGGTTTAGTAAAAACAAAAGAGTTGCAGTAGATTGAATAAATTGCTTCAATTTTGTAAAATGGCACCAGCGCTTAGTAAAATTGCACAAAATCAAAGCGCCATAGTTGGGGTGGCTGGCGTTTCAGCGGCACTATGGATAATTGCCTATGGAAAAATGGCCAACAAGCGTAGGTAAGTTAAAAAATACATAATAGAAGCAATTATTAACTTTTATCTGAAATTTAGATTTAGGAACTTGCCTAGTAAGTTAACCAATCACTACCTATGTATACCTATTTATGAAAAGAAAAATTGATTCACGATGTTATTGAAAAGAACGAAATATGTTGCTGCTACACCCTGAATTTTGCTCGAATATCGTTATTTAGGTAATAGTCTAGTTGAGGGGTCGAGTGCTACTACGCCACCAAAAATATCGAGAGAGGTGTCAAAAGACGCGTATTAATCGCGAGAACAATAATCCGATGGCGGAAAAGAAAAAAATTTATCTATATCTGGAGATATTTGCAGTTGAAGTTGGCGATTTTCATGTGGTTGTTGTTGTGTTGTACCCACCAAAAAAATTGTGCATCACCGTGGCGGTAGACACGGTTATACCACACACCCGGACTTGGCATGGCGTAGCCCAGGGTTATTTGTTATAAGCGCGGCCGAAGGCCGCCAACTCAGAAAGGTGTTCTGCGCAAAAATACTATGGATCCCACCCCCGGGTTCGGAGGTACCCGCTGGTTGTTGTTGTTGTTGTTGTAGCGATTAGGTTACTCCACGAAGGCTTTGGGTAGTGTTATCGATGTGATGGTCCTTTGTCGGATACAGATCCGATACGCTCCGGTAACACAGCACCATTAAGGTGCTGACCCGACCATCTCGGGAACGATTTATATGGCCACATTGAACCTTCAGGCCATCCCTCCCTCCCCACCACCAAGTTCCATGAGGAGCTTGGGGTCGCCAGAGCCTCGTCTGTTAGTGAAACGGGATTCGCCGCTCTAAGGTGAGGTTGACAATTGGGTTGGAGAAGCTATATGTTGCGCTACACAACCCCTTGAATCCCGTACCGCGGGTCTTTTTCGGTTTTTCGTTAATATCTTTTGAACGAGTTAATATTTATATTTTCCGCCTTCGGATTATTAATACTGATGTTAAGACGCGTCGTTTGACACCTCTCTCGATATTTTTGGTAGCGTATTAGCAGACGACCCCTCAACTAGACTATTACCTTATTATTTTGATAAGCGTCAGGTTTTGTATTGTGAGCAAATTGCAAACAGCAATTACAAATATAACATAAGTACTCTTAGGTTCGTAGTCACAGTTGTATACTTACATATGTACATCTATAATATATATGTAAATATTTGGATTTCTTCTGTACTCCCTGTTGTTGTTATACGCTATTTCACTAGAAAAGCTTAGCTTAATGCAAGTCAACAAATAAATAGCTCCAAGCGATTTGTATTTCAATTAAATTTCTTTAAATTCCATTATAAGCATGCAAGTACAGATGTTCGTATACAATATGTAGGTACATGTTTACCTTTTACTATATGCATGTGTCTGTGCTAATAGTTGACTCCTTTTTTTATGGGTTATTGTTTGGTGTAAGAATGAATTAGGCTTGTAAAGCTCGTTGCCACTTGAAATTTGAATTGTTGTTGTCGAACAAGCAAATATTACCTAACCGCAGCCCCCCCAGCGGGTTAGGGGATCAGAATATACCCGCGGTAGGTATGCCTGTCGTAAGAGGCGACTAAAATACCAGATTGAAGGGGCTGTGTAGCGCAACCCTTCAGGTTGCCAGCGCAATATATAGCTTCTCCAAACCCAATTGTCAACCTCACCTATCCGCGGCGAATCCTGTTTCACTAACAGACGAGGCTCTGGCGACCCCAAGCTCCTCATGGAACTTGGGGGTGGGGAGGGAGGGAATGGCATGAAGGTTTAATGTGGCCACATAAATCGTTCCCGAGATGGTCGGGCTAGCACCTTAATGGTGCTATGGTACCGGAGCGTACCGGATCTGTATCCGGAAAAGGACCATCACATCGATAACACTCCCCAAAGCCTTCGGGGAGCAACCTTATCGCTACAACAACAACAACAACCTAACCGCAGCGGGTTAGGGAGCTTAGAATATACCCGCGGCAGGTATGCCTGTCGTAAGAGGCGACTAAAATACCAAATTGTCTCAAGGGAATGTGTAGCGCAACCCTTTCAAGGGGATGCCAGCGCAATATATATAGCTTCTCCATTCCAATTGTCAACCTGATCTACCCATGGCAAATATTGTTTCTTTAACAGCTGAGGCTCTGGCGAGCCCAAGTTTCTCATGGAGTTGGGGGGGAGGGATGGCCTAGAAAGTTTTATGTGGTCATACCAAATCGTTCCCGAGATGGTCGGACTAGTACCTTAATGGTGCTTGTTACCGGAACGTGCCGGATCTGCATCCGGCAAAGGACCATTGTTGTTGTTGTTGTAGCAATACTCGCCCCACCTAATAGCCGCGACCGATCACAAATTGTCATCAATATCCCCTAACGGGAGTCCAAGGAAACTTGCCGTTTCAACAGGGGTGGACCATAAGGAAAGGGGTGTTAGAGGCGTTGGTTCCACATTCAATTGAAGAGATGGTTGGTGTCATGTGGGGACACATTGCAAGCGGGGCATACATTTTGTATGTCGGGGTTGATTCTGGATAGGTAAGAGTTTAACCTGTTACAGTATTCAGAACGAAGTTGAGCAAGAGTGACACGCGTTTCCCTGGGGAGTATGCGTTCCTCTTTCGCAAGTTTTGGATAATTTTCGTTAAGTACTGGATTCACCGGGCAATTCCCGACATAAAGGTCCGACGCCTGTTTATGGAGTTCACCAAGGACCTGCTTACGTTTTTTCACTTCATACGGCTGGGTTCTCAGGTGCCGTATTTCCTCAAAATGCTTACGGAGATAATTCCTTAAGCCCCTGTTGTTGTTGTTGTTGTTGTAGCGATACGGTTGCTCCCCGAAGGTTTAGGGAGTTATCGATGTGATGGTCCTTTGCCGTTTACAGATCCGGTACGCTCCGGTAACACAGCATCATTAAGGTGCTGGCCCGACCATCTCGGGAACGATTTATATGGCCACATTAAACCTTCAGGCCAATCCGGTATTTTAGTCGCCTCTTACGACAGGCATACCTACCGCGGGTATATTCTAACCCCCTGACCCGCTGGGTTTCCTTCTAATGCAAAATCCTTAAGCCCCTAGGCGGTGCTGGTTCATCAATCAGATGTCTGTTGGGATGCCCAGGTTTCTGGGTATTCAACAGGAACTGTTTGGTCAGCATCTCATTTCTCTCCCTGATGGGGAGTATTCTCGCCTCATTATGCAGATGGTGTTCTGGGGACATAAGAAGACAGCCCGTGGCGATTCTGAGAGCAGTATTTTGGCAGGCCTGTTGTTGTTGTTGTTGTTGTAGCAATGCTCGCCCCACCTAATAGCCGCGACCGATCACAAATTGTCATCAATATCCTCTAACGGGAGTCCAAGGAAACTTGCCGTTTCAACAGGGGTGGACCATAAGGAAAGGGGTGTTAGAGGCGTTGGTTCCACATTACAATTAAAGAGATGGTTGGTGTCATGTGGGGACACATTGCAAGCAGGGCATACATTTTGTATGTCGGGGTTGATTCTGGATAGGTAAGAGTTTAACCTGTTACAGTATCCAGAACGAAGTTGAGCAAGAGTGACATGCGTTTCCCTGGGGAGTATGCGTTCCTCTTCTGCGAGTTCTGGATATTTTTCTTCAAGTACTGGATTCACCGGGCAATTCCCGACATAAAGGTCCGACGCCTGTCTATGGAGTTCACCAAGGACCTGCTTGTGTTTTTCCGCTTCATACGGCTGGGTTCTCAGGTGCCGTATTTCCTCAAAATGCTTACGGAGATGACTCCTTAGGCCCCTAGGCGGTGCTGGTTCGTCAATCAGATGTCTGTTGGGATGCCCAGGTTTCTGGGTATTCAACAGAAACTGTTTGGTCAGCATCTCATTTCTCTCCCTGATGGGGAGTATTCTCGCCTCATTATGCAGATGGTGTTCTGGGGACATAAGAAGACAGCCCGTGGCGATTCTGAGAGCAGTATTTTGGCAGGCCTGTAGTTTCTTCCAGTGGGTGGTTTTTAGGCTTGGCGACCATATGGGTGACGCGTAGCACGTAATCGGCTGGCTAATTGCTTTGTATGTGGTCAAGAGCGTTTCTTTATCTTTTCCCCAGGTACTGCCAGCAAGGGATTTGAGGATTTTATTACGGCTCTGAATTCTTGGAACAATTGCGGTTGCGTGCGCACCAAATTGTAGATCCTGATCAAACGTCACACCCAAGATTTTGGGGTGTAGGACAGTCGGTAGCGTAGTGCCATCGACGTGGATGTTCAATATGGTCGACATTTGGGGCGTCCATGTTGTAAATAAGGTCGCGGAAGATTTAGTCGGTGACAGTGACAGGTTTCGCGAGGCGAAAAAACTGGAGAGATCAGGGAGATAGCCGTTTATTTTATTGCATAGCTCATCGATCTTTGGGCCTGGGCCTGTGGCCATTATTGTGCAGTCATCGGCGTAGGAAACGATTGTGACTCCTTCCGGTGGTGAAGGTAGCTTAGATATGTAGAAATTAAACAAAAGCGGGGATAGGTCACCACCCTGTGGCACCCCTTGTTTAATTCTCCTTTGTTTTGATGTTTCGTTTCTGAATTGCACCGATGCCTGCCGACCACCCAGATAATTTGCGGTCCACCTTTTAAGACATGGGGGAAGGGTAGACCCTTCCAGGTCTTCCAGTAACGAGCCATGGTTGACCGTATCAAAAGCTTTTGATAGGTCTAACGCTACGAGTACTGTTCTATGGTGGGGATATTGATTCAAACCGCAATTTATCTGGGTGCCAATGACATTTAGCGCGGAGCTAGTGCAATGGAGTTTTCTGAAGCCATGCTGATGAGGGGCTAGCTGCAAATGTGCTTGGAAATGAGGGAGCAAAATGGCTTCAAGCGTCTTTGCCACTGGCGATAGGAGAGATATCGGACGATATGACTCACGTACGTTAGCTGGTTTCCCAGGCTTTAGTAGCGGGACCACCTTGGCCATTTTCCATTTCTCGGGTATGACAAAGGTGGAAAGAGACAGGTTGAAGACATGCGCTAAATATTTGAAACCCTCTTTCCCTAGGTTTTTAAGCATCGGCATGGCTATGCCGTCCGGGCCCACTGCTTTGGATGGTTTAGCGCGACCAATGGCGTCCTCAACCTCTCTAGCGGTGATGGTAATTGGTGACGCGCTGAGTTTGTGTTTATGTGCACGTCTATTGGCTCTCCGTCTATCTTTGTCGACCGTAGGATGCATTATATATTGTCGGCAGAAAGCGCTCGCGCATTTTTTCGCATCCGACAGCACCTTATCGCCAAAGGCGATGGAAACTTTGTCTTTGTGCTTAGTCGGATTCGATAGGGACTTTACGGTGGACCAAAGTTTACCTACACCGGTAGAGAGGTTACAACCTCTTAGGTGCTCTTCCCATTTCGCCCGCTTGTGTTCGTACACAAGCAATCTAATGCGTTGGTTTATATCCCTTATTTGGGGGTCGCCTGGATCAAGCTGTCTTATAAGGTCGCGTTCCCTCGCTAAGCTCGCGGCCTCCGCCGGGAAGTGGGGCCGGATTTCGGGAATTCTCCCGGCGGGAATGAAATGTGCCGAGGCGGATTCAATGACCTTACGGAAGGCACGCTCCCCTTGGCGGGCATCAGTCGGGATAGGGAGGGCAGCAAAGCTGCTGTCTGTTGCAGATTTATATTCTTCCCACTTTCCTTTTTTGAAGTTTATGAAAGTGCGTTTTTCGGTGACGATGAAGTCGGCGGTACGCTCGAACGAAATAAGTATGGGCAGGTGGTCGGATGCCAATGTTACCATCGGCTGCCAGTTGACGCAGTTTACGAGTTCTGCGCTCACGATTGAGATATCTGGCGAGCTATGACAGCTTCCTACCATACGTGTGGGGGCGTCTCCGTTAATTGTGCAGAACGTCGTTTCGTCTATTTGATCCGCCAACATCTCACCCCTACTGTCCGCCCGCAAGTTTGAATGCCATAGGTCGTGATGGGCATTGAAATCGCCTAAGATAATGCGATTGTTGCCAGTGAGTAAGGCCTCGATATTAGGGCGGTATCCACTGGGGCAACAGGTGACAGGAGGGCAGGCCTGTAGTTTCTTCCAGTGGGTGATTTGTAGGCTTGGCGACCATATGGGTGACGCGTAGCACGTAATCGGCTGGCTAATTGTTTTGTATGTAGTCATGAGCGTTTCTTTATCTTTTCCCCAAGTACTGCCAGCGAGGGATTTGAGGATTTTGTTACGGCTCTGAATTCTCGGAACAATTGCGGCTGCGTGCTCACCAAAATGTAGATCCTGATTAAACGTCACACCCAAGATTTTGAGGTGTAGGACAGTCGGTAGCGTAGTGCCATCGACGTGGATGTTCAAAATGGTCGACATTTGGGACGTCCATGTTGTAAATAAGGTCGCGGAAGATTTAGTCGGTGATAATGCCAGGTTTCGCGAGGCGAAAAAACTGGAGAGATCAGGGAGGTAGCCGTTTATTTTATTGCATAGCGCATCGATCTTTGGGCCTGGGCCTGTGGCCATTATTGTGCAGTCATCTGCGTAGGAAACGATTGTGACTCCTTCCGGTGGTGAAGGTAGCTTAGATATGTAGAAATTAAACAAAAGTGGGGATAGGACACCACCCTGTGGCACCCCCTGTTTAATTCTCCTTGGTTTTGATGTTTCGTTTCTAAATTGCACCGATGCCTGCCGACCACCCAGATAATTTGCGGTCCACCTTTTAAGACATGGGGGAAGGGTAGACCCTTCCAGGTCCTGCAGTAACGAGCCATGGTTGACCGTATCAAAAGCTTTTGATAGGTCTAGCGCTACGAGTACTGTTCTATGGTGGGGGTATTGATTTAAACCGCAATTTATCTGGGTGCTAATGGCATTTAGCGCGGTGGTAGTGCTATGGAGTTTTCTGAAGCCATGCTGATGAGGGCTAGCTGCAAATTTGCTTGGAAATAAGGGAGCAAAATGGCTTCAAGCGTATTTGCCACTGGCGATAGGAGAGATATCAGACGATACGACTCACCTATGTTAGCTGGTTCCCCAGGCTATAGTAGCGGGACCATCTTGGCCATTTTCCATTTCTCAGGTATGACAAAGGTGGAAAGAGACAGATTGAAGACATGCGCTAAATATTTGAACCCCTCTTTCCCTAGGTTTTTAAGCATCGGCATGGCTATGCCGTCTGGGCCCACTGCTTTGGATGGTTTAGCACGACCAATGGCGTCCTCAACCTCTTTAGCGGTGATGGTGATTGGTGACGCGCTGAATTTGTGTTTATGTGCGCGTCTATTGGCTCTCCGTCTATCTTTGTCGACCGTAGGATGCATTATATATTGTCGGCAGAAAGCGCTCGCGCATTTTTTTCGCGTCCGACAGGACTTTGTCGCCAAAGGCGATGGAAACTTTGTCTTTGTGCTTAGTCGGATTCGATAGGGACTTTACGGTGAACCAAAGTTTACCCACACCGGTAGAGAGGTTACAACCTCTTAGGTGATCCTCCCATTTCGCCCGCTTGTGTTCATCTACAAGCAATCTGATGCATTGGTTTATATCCCTTATTTGGGGGTCGCCTGGATCAAGCTGTCTTATAAGGTCACGTTCTCTCACTCAGTTTGCTGCCTCCGCCGGGAAGTGGGGCCGGATTACGGGAATTCTCCCGGCGGGAATGAAATGTGCCGAGGCGGATTTAATGACCTTACGGAAGGCACGCTCCCCTTGGCGGGCATCAGTCGGGATAGAGACGGCAGCTAGGCGGCTGTCTGTAAAGGATGTATATTCTTCCCACTTTCCTTTTTTGAAGTTTATGAAAGTGCGTTTTTCAGTGACGATGAAGTCGGCGGTACGCTCAAGCGAAATAAGTATGGGCAGGTGGTCGGATGCCAGTGTTACCATCGGCTGCCAGTTGACGCAGTTTACGAGTTCTGCGCTCACGATTGAGATATCTGGCGAGCTGTGACAGCTTCCTACTAGTGTTGGGAACTATCGAATGAAAACTATCGAGTTATTCGATAGTTCACTAATTTTCATTCTTTCGATAGTCATTTGAAATTCGTTCATTACTATTTTTTCGAATTACTAGTTTTAGGTATGAATGATTCGTTCACTACTATTTTTTCGAGTTACTAGTTTTAGGTATGAATGATTCATTCATTACTATTTTTTCGAATTACTAGTTTTTGGTATGAATGATTCGCTCATTAGTATTTCTTCGAATCGTTCGTTCTATTTAAATTTTTGCTGTGCATATATCAGTGTTAAAAAGATATTAAAATAAATTTAGCATACGTCAACCTAATCGACAAACGTTTTAAGCGTGGTAATTATTAAATATTTTTAACTGAGGAAGTGATTTTAACGATTTAATTTGTGTAGATATTTATAATGCGGCCTGGATTGAAGAGATCTTCCGTTTGGGAGTTTTTGTTTACCAAAAATGGCAATGAAGTTAAATGCCATATATGCAAAAAAAAAAATTTAAAAATTTCTGGCAACACATCAAATTTAAATGACCATCTACGCCGTAAGCATCCGTCTTCCTCAGAACATAGGAATCTAACTTCAGGAGAAATAGCGCCAGTAATTTCAGAAGAGGAACGTAGTTCCACTTCTCTTTCGTCAACTACTGCAGGGAGTGCAGCGCGCAGTTCGTTAACAGTACCTACCGAAGACATTTCCAATACTCCCCATCAGGGAGAGAAATGAGATGCTGACCAAACAGTTTCTGTTGAATACCCAGAAACCTGGGCATCCCAACAGACATCTGATTGACGAACCAGCACCGCCCTGGGGGCCTAAGGAGTCATCTCCGTAAGCATTTTGAGGAAATACGGCACCTGAGAACCCAGCCGTATGAAGCGAAAAAACACAAGCAGGTCCTTGGTGAACTCCATAGACAGGCGTCGGACCTTTATGTCGGGAATTGCCCGGTGAATCCAGTACTTGAAGAAAAATATCCAGAACTCGTAGAAGAGGAACGCATACTCCCCAGGGAAACGCGTGCCACTCTTGCTCAACTTCGTTCTGGATACTGTAACAGGTTAAACTCTTACCTATCCAGAATCAACCCCGACATACAAAATGTATGCACCGCTTGCAATGTGTCCCCACATGACACCAACCATCTCTTTAATTGTAATGTTGAACCAACGCCTCTAACACCCCTCTCATTATGGTTCACCCCTGTTGAAACGGCTAGTTTCCTTGGACTCCCGTTAGAGGATATTGATGACAATTTGTGATCGGTCGCGGCTTTAGGTGGGGCGAGCATTGCTACAACAACAACAACAACAAGACATTTCCAATAGTGGATGTTTGAGAAGGACTGTTCAAACAAAATTATTTGTTACCAGCACACGTTCTGAGCTCTCAGAGCAAGAAAAAAATTATATTGATGAATCTCTTTTAAAGATGATTACAAAAGACTTGCAGCCGCTTTCCATAGTTGACAATGTAGGATTTGTAGAATATACAAAAAAGCTTCAGCCATTATATTCCTTGCCAAACAGAGAAGTTTTATCAAATACAATGCTACCTTTTAAATACAATGAAGTAAGAAAGAAACTGCATGACTTGCTGAACATTGTAACACATATTTCAGTTACAACTGATATGTGGACTTCTGATAGTCAAAAATCTTTTTTGTCAGTTACTAGTCATTTCGTTTGGGATAACAAAATGATTTCTGCAGTTTTATCAACAAAGGAAATCTTAGGAAATCATACCTTCCAAAATATAGCTACAGAATTGAAGTTAATATTTGATGAGTGGTCCGTTTTTGACAAAATAGTTACTTTAGTAAGTGATAACGGAGCTAATATTAAAAAGGCTGTAATTGAAGTGCTACAGAAACACCACCACCCATGTGTAGCGCACACATTAAATTTATGTGTAATTGATGCCATCAAAGCTGTTCCACAAGTTACTGTGCTCATAACCAAGTGTCGTGCCATAGTCACTTACTTTAACCATAGTTCTCAAGCGACGGAAAAATTAAAAAATATTCAAAAGCAAATGGGCGTTACTGAACTGAGGTTAAAACAAGATGTCCCTACCCGGTGGAATTCCACCCTTATAATGATGGAGCGCATATGCTTGGTAAAAGAACCACTCTCTGCCATAATAACTTCTTTACCAAATGCTCCCGATTTCCTCAATTCATCAGAATGGGAAACATTGTTGGACTGCACTAATCTTTTCAAGCCCGTAGAGGCCATGACAACCGAATTGTCAGTGAAAATTATCCCACGATGTCACTGGTAGTGCCCCTAATCAGAGGTCTTCAATACGCAGTACGAAATCGCAAAATGAAAACTGTAGAGGGAGAAAGTTTGAAGAGCAGATTGTTAGAGCTAGTTTGGAGACGATTAGGGCAGTTGGAGTCTGAAAAAATGTGCGCCAAATCAACATTCCTAGATCCTAGGTTTAAAAAAATTGCGTTCGGTAATGAAATTAATGCAAATAATACAACAAAATGGCTAGTGGAAGAAGTAACTTCCCTAATACGGCAACAAAACGCAAGTGTTTCTACCAACACCCCAAGAGAAGTATCGGTCGATAAAAGCGAAGTATCTCTCTGGCACCTTCTCGATGAAAGAGTTGCTGAAGCAAAAACAATTTGTCAAAACGCGCCCAATGTCAATGCAAATATTCAGTTGGAGCAATATCTAAGGCAACATTTTGTTGATCGCTCAAATAATCCCCTAGACTATTGGAATCGTAGCCAGTCAACATTTCCGGAACTATATATGCTTTCGAAAAAATATTTATGTATACCCGCAACATCGGTTCCGTCAGAACGAGTTTTCTCGAAAGCAGGGCAAATAATTAACGACAGGAGAAACCGACTTAAAGGAGATAAACTAGATATGATAATATTTTTGAACAGCAATTTAAACATTGAAGGTATTTTTCATGTCAACTCGATGTACATACTTGTATTATTTACTTTACAATTAATTTTTTTAGGGGTTTAATAACACATTCAGTTGCCATCTCTGCGGCGAAAATTTAATATAGACCCTCATGCACCATCCGATTTTGGCTAGAACAACTATAGCGACTTTTAATATTTAAGTGCTGGAAATATTTGTTTTATGTTTCTTTTATAAGTGAAATTTAATGTGCAATTTTTATATTAATTAAACGTGACCTGAATTTTGGAAAAAAAAAAAAAACAGTAGCTTATGTATAAGTTAAGGCAATCAATAATGCCTCTGAAACAGATTTGAATAATACAGATAAAAATCAATTTTAAGTAACCTTCTTTCCTATTGTTGGTGTTGTAGAGGCATAAAATCTCCCCACAGGTTTGGGGGAGACCAAAAAACTCAGTGGGTTGCGAACCAAGGTCATTTGCATATCATTCATGCGCTTTGCATAACATGTAACAAAGGCATTTAAATTGAATATTTTCATTATTTACTTGAAGCAAAATTTACACCATTTTAGTCATATTTAACGTTTTTGTTACGTTCCAATGTAGCGTGATCCAGATACGGATAGAAATTTAACATACAAATGCAACAATAAATTGATCCATATGGTTCACATTGTTTTCGCATTTGCATGTTAAATCTCTAGCCGTATCTGGATCACGTTTCATTGGAACACGACGTTTTTTTGTCTTATATAGGTTTGTTCTTTAGCTACCCCGAGGGGTAACTAAAACAATCCAGAAATTGTTCTTTTGGCTTCTGGCAAGCTAAAGAACAAATCAAATGAATGAATGAATGAATGAAAAAATTCGTTCGATAATTAAAATCATTCAGTAACTAACTATCGATAGTTGAATTCATTCGATAGTTCCCAACACTACTTCCTACCATACGTGTGGGGCGTCTCCGTTTATTGTGCAGAACGTCGTTTCTTCTATTTGATCCGCCAACATCTCACCCCTACTGTCCGCCCGCAAGTTTGAATGCCATAGATCATAATGGGCATTGAAATCACCTAAGATAATGCGATTGTTGCCAGTGAGTAAGGCCCTGATATTAGGGCGGTATCCACTGGGGCAACAGGTGGCAGGAGGGATGTAGATGTTGATGATTTCTAGGTTTGCATCGCCTGACCGGACAGATAGGCCTTGACGTTCTAAGACATTGTCCCTGCGGTCGATGCCAGGATCAAATATATAATATTGCACAGAGTGGTGTATGATAAACGCGAGACACCCCAGCGGGTTAGGGGATCAGAATATACCCGCGGCAGGTATGCCTGTCGTAAGAGGCGACTAAAATACCAGATTCAAGGGGCTGTGTAGCGCAACCTTTCAGGTTGCCAGCGCAATATATAGCTTCTCCAAACCCAATTGTCAACCTCACCTATCCGCGGCGAATCCTGTTTCACTAACAGACGAGGCTCTGGCGACCCCAAGCTCCTCATGGAACTTGGGTGTAGGGAGGGAGGGAATGGCCTGAAGGTTTAACGCGGCCACATAAATCGTTCCCGAGATGGTCGGGCTAGCACCTTAAGGGTGCTATGGTACCGGAGCGTACCGGATTTGTATCCGGCAAAGGACCATCACACCGATAAAACTCCCCAAAGCCTTCGGGGAGCAACCTTATCGCTACAACAACATAAACGCGAGACCGCCTCCATTTCCGCTCTCGCGGTCTTTCCTGTGGACGTTATACCCAGAGCAGGTCTGCAATGCAGATCTGGCTGTGAGTTTAGTCTCTTGAATCGCAGCAATGCGGATGTTGTGCCGCTTCATGAAATCGACTATCTCCGTAATCTTCCCAGTTAGTCCATTACAGTTTAACTGCAGAATTCTGAAGTGCATAAGGGGAGACGTCGCCACTCTGGGGGTAAGTGACGGGTGACTACGCATGGGTTGGGGAAGGCCAGGACGCAATTGCTGTTGTGGCCCTAGGACTGGGCGTCCTTGGGCAAGCATTGGGGTACCCGGATGATTTGGTTTTGCGACCTGGCAACATGGCGCGATGAAACCCGTCGGGGGGTTGCCGTCACGGAGACCAGAACATCTAGGGAAGTGGCACCACCCTAGGTAGGAGCTGCATTGGGCGGATGTCGCAAACATATATATTCTGTGCTGGCAAACGGTGCAAACGGAGGTAGGTACTAAGAGTCTGTTTCCCTGACCTACACGATTGCTGCCGGAAAAGAGGGGGGGGGGGGAAGACGGGGGCAGGGGCTGTTGCTCAGCATTGCTTCCGACTCTACTACGAAGATTGTAGTTATGAGTAATAGCAGCTGTTTGAATTGTTGGCGCCGTGGGGCGCGAGCAGCAGCGGGTACTTGTTGTGGCTTGCTGAGCAGCTGGGCTGCTGGAAGGTAGTGGGGGGCGCTTAGACGTAGACTACGGGACGCCCTTGGGCGTGAACAGCAAGGATCCACAAAAGATTTATAAAAGTTACGTGGACGTCGGGTTTTGGGATCAAGCCCAGAACAACCTGTCCGATGCAACCATCCCTTGCACGAGACACACTGAACAGAGTATGACCATCCTAAAAAGATTCTTTTCCGGCAGATGCAGCAAAACCATTTCTCAGGACCGGGGTCAGGAGACGGACCCGGATTGGATTCGATGCCTTCCCGGAGTAAGAGAATATGGAGCAGTCCTGCTGCAAGAAGCTGCTGGGAGGATGACAATTTGTGGTAGGGACGAAACAAATTAGATGGGGTCACACTGAAATGACAGTCCTTGGTCGGGAAAAATCCCGAGTCGCTCCGGTACATAGAACCGACTGCCTTGGGAAGCGGGCAAAGGACCATCAATGTCGATAACTCTCCCCAAAAACTTCGGGGAGTGTCTTTATCTTTAATACAACAACAACAACGAGGTCTAATGTTTCCGTTAGCAATTGTGTAGGTCAGGGAAACAGACTCTTAGTCCCTACCTCCCTTTGCACCGTTTGCCAGCACAGAATATATACGTTTGCGACATCCGGCCAATGCAGCTCCGGCCATGGATGGTGCCACTTTCTTAGATGTTCTGGTCTACGCGACGGCAACCCCCCGACGGGTTTCATTGCGCCATGTTGCCAGGCCGCATACCCAAACACACCGGGTACCCCAATGCCTACCCAAGGACGTCTAGTCCCAGGGCCTCAACAGCAATCGCGTTCTGGCCTTCCACAACCCAGGCGTAGTCACCCGTCACTTACCCCAGAGTGACGACGTCTCCCCCTGTGCACTTCAGAATTCTGCAGTTAAACTGTAATGGATTAACTGGGAAGATCACGGAGATAGTCGACTTCATGAAGCGGCACAACATCCGCATTGCTGCGATTCAAGAGACTAAACTCACAGCAAGATCTGCATAGCAGACCTTTTCTGGGTATAATGTCCACAGAAAAGATCGCGAGAGCTGAAATGGAGGCGGCCTCGCGTTTATCATACACCACACCGGGCAATACAAATATTTGATCCCGACATCGACCGCAGGGACAGTGTCTTAGAACGTCAAGGATTATCTGTCCGGTCAGGCGATGCAAATCTAGAAATCATCAACATCTACATCCCTCCTGTCACCTGTTGCCCCAGTGGATACCGCCCTGATATCAGCGGCGTACTCACTGGAAACAATCGCATTATCTTAGCCGATTTCAATGCCCAACACGATCTATGGCATTCAAACTTGCGGGTGGACATTAGGGGTGAGATGTTAGCGGATCTGCACTATAAACGGAGACGCCCCCACACGTATGGTAGGAAGCTGCAACAGTTCGCCGGATATTTCAATCGTGAGCGCAGAACTCGTAAACTGCTTCAACTGGCAGCCGATGGTAACATTGGCATCCGACCACCTGCCTATACTTATTTCGCTAGAGCGTCCCCCCGACTTCATCGTAGCAGAAAAACGCACTTTCATTAACTTTAAAAAAGGAAAGTGGGATGAATACAAATCCTTTGCAGACAGCCGCTTTGCTGCCCTCCCTATCCCCGCCAAGGGGAGCGTGCTTTCCGCAAGGTAATTGAATCCGCCTCGGCTCGTTTCATTCCCGCCGGTAGAATTCCCGAAATTCGGCCCCACTTCCCGGCGGAGGCCACAAGTTTAGCGAGAGAACGTGACCTTATAAGACAGCTCGATCTCGGCGACCCCCAAATAAGGGATATAAACCAACGCATCAGATTCCTTGTGGATGAACACAAGCGGGCGAAATGGGAGGAGCACCTAAGCGGTTGTAACCTCTCTGCCGGTGTAGGCAAACTTTGCTCCACTGTAAAGTCCCTATCGAATCCGTCTAGGCACAATTACAAAGTTTCCATCGCCTTTGGCGACAAAGTGCTGTCGGATCTGAAAAAATGCGCGAGCGCTTTCTGCCGACAATACATAATGCATTCTACGGTCGACAAAAATAGGCGGAGGGCCAACATACACGCACGAAAACATAAGTTCAGCGCGTCACCAATTACTATCACCGCTAAAGAGGTTGAGGATGCCATCGGTCATGCTAAACCATCCATCCCAGACGGCATAGCCATGCCGATGTTTAAAAGCCTATGGAAAGAGGGTTTCAAATATTTAGCACATGTCTTCAACCTGTCTCTTTCCACCTTTGCCATACCCGAAAAATGGAAAATGGCCAAGGTGGTACCGCTACTAAAGCCTGGGAAACCTGCTAACATAGGAGAGTCATATCGCCCGATATCTCTCCTATCGCCAGTAGCCAAGATGCTTGAAGCCATTTTGCTCCCCCACTTCAAAGCAAATTTGCAGCTAGCCTTTCATCAGCATGGCTTTAGAAAACTCCATAGCACCACCACCGCGCTGAATGCCATTAGAACCCAGATAAATTGTGGTTTAAATCAGAAGCCCCACCATAGAACAGTACTCGTAGCGCTAGACCTATCAAAAGCTTTTGATACGGTCAACCATGGCACGTTACTGCAAGACTTGGAAGGGTCTACCCTTCCCCCATATCTTAAAAGGTGGACCGTAAATTATCTGGGTGGTCGGCAGGCATCGGTGCAATTCAGAAACGAAATATCAAAGCCAAGAAGAATTAAACAAGGGGTGCCTCAGGGTGGTGTCCTATCCTCACTTTTTTTAATTTTTACATATCAAAACTACCTTCGCCACCAGAAGGAGTTATTATCGTTTCTTACGCCGATGACTGCACAATAATTGCCACAGACCCGGGCCCAAAGATCGATGAATTTTGCAACAAAATAAACGGCTACCTCCCTGATCTCTCCAGTTTTTTCGCCTCGCGAAACCTGGCATTATCACCGACTAAATCATCCGCGACCCTATTTACAACTTGGACGTCCCAAATGTCGACCATTTTGAACATCCACGCTACCGACTGTCCTACACCCCAAAATCTTGGGTGTGACGTTTGATCAGGATCAGGTGGTCCCCGCCCCCTAGGAACAGGTATAATTTAATTATTATATTTTTTCGTCTTTGCGACTGAATCACGCCAGAATGGCTACACGGATTTTGATGAAATTTGGGACACACACAGTAGTCTACTAGCGAAATTTTTTTCGAACATGGAAAGAGGGGTGGGGGTCCCACGACCCTTCGAGAAATTATTTTTCATAATTTTTACACATTATAACTTTACGTATACTGGCCTTCACCAATATCACAGACTCAAGGGGTCAAATAAGTCGAAGGCTTACAAAGTAAGCAGTGACACCCTTCGCCCGCCCCCTTTATCTCCCCCTCTGGTGTAAAATCCATAAATTGTTATAACTCAATCTAAATTTTCTCCTAAATCAATAGTTTTTGGTATCTGGTACATACAGAACGAGATCTAGACAATTTTGGAGAAACGATCAGTGGTCCTCTCCTCTACTCCCGCCATCCGCCCTCCACCCCTTATTAGCACGCTTTTATTAGCTTTACCTGTATGTTTCTATCTAACTTTTTATTCGCTCCAATGCGCCTGCTGCCTTATTAACATGGTTTTATAATTAGCTTCACCTTATTTGTAATCCCGTAAGGGTCATATCGAGACCCTTCCGGGATCATTTCTGCATGGTTTTCGGGATCGGTCCGGGATTACGCCGGGGTAATTTGGTGAGCACGCAGCCGCAATTGTGTCGAAAATCCAGAGCCGTAATAAAATCCTCAAATCCCTTGCTGGCAGTACTTGGGGAAAAGACAAAGAAACGCTCATTACCACATACAAAACAATTGGCCAGCCGTTTGCGTGCTACGCGTCCCCTATATGGTCGCCAAGCCTTACATGATATACCGATACTGGAGCGCGAAAAGGGAATGGTAATATTGGTAGCAGCAAAATACAATGCACCCGGCCCTAAGGAAAAGAAAATCAGTCGCCACCTGTAACTCCAGACAGTTCCAACAACTAATTTCGCTGGAATTCGGTATTTTCAGCCTATATTTACTGTTGCTGATCGGAATCACTCGCATTCCGACAGCATTAATATAACAATAAAATTATATGATGTGTAACCAAAAAAAGGTCAAACAAAAGTTGGAACAGGGGGGATTGGAAACACGTTGTTTTCAACCTCCCATTATATTTTGAGCTGTGCTGATCGGAATCTTCATGCATTCCGACAGCGTCTTTACTAAACAAAGTTGAGGGGTGATTGGGTACACTTTATTTTCAATTTCCAACATCCAAAGACATGTTTAGCTGTGTTGATCGGAGACCAATACATTCCGACAGCTTAAAATACAAATATAATTGAAAAATATAAGTTCCAAATTTTGTTGCCTTAAGCTGGGAGCACTGGAGGATTGGAAACGCGTCCTTTCCAACCTTCCTTAAATGACTGGCCCCCAGACTCGTCCGTTTGTCACGCCAGTAAATATGCTGATCGGAATCGCATGGCATTCCAACAGCATATTCAATAGAAATAAATGATATAATAATGAATTGTACTTAGTAGTTTAAGTTTTAGGCCTAAACAGCCGTAATAATAAATAAATTAAAATTAAAAACTACCCACTGAAAGAAGCTACAGGCCTGCCAAAAAACTGCGCTCAGAACCGCCACGGGCTGTCTTCTTATGTCCCCAGAACACTACCTAAATAATGAGGCGATAATACTCCCCATCAGGGAGAGAAATGAGATGCTAACCAAACAGTTCCTGTTGAATACCCAGAAACATGGCCATCCCAACAGACATCTGATTGATGAGCCAGCACCACCTAGGGACTTAAGGAGTCATCTCCGTAAGCATTTTGAGGAAATACGGCACCTGAGAACTCAGCCGTATGAAGCAAAAAAACACAAGCAGGTCCTTCGTGAACTCCACAAACAGGCGTCGGGCCTTTATACCGGGAATTGCCCGGTGAATCCAGTACTCGGGGAACAGTACCCAAAACTTGCGAAAGAGGAATGCATACTCCCAAGGGAAACGCGAGTCACTCTGGCTCAACTTCGTTCTGGATACTGGAACAGGTTAAACTCTTACATATCCAGAATCAACCCCGACAAACAAAATGTATGCCCCGCTTGCAATGTGTCCTCACATGACACCAACCATCTCTTTAATTGTAATGTGGAACCAACGCCTCTAACACCCTGTCGAAACAGCAAGTTTCCTTGGACTCCCGTTAGAGGATATTGATGACAATTTGTGATCGGTCGCAGCTATTAGGTGGGGCGAAACATTGCTACAACAACAACAACAGGTCTAATGTTGAAAACAGGCATGGTTTTTGGTTACGTGATCATTAGCAAGCGCTGGACCTCTCACCCTTCTACCAGTTAGCAATGCAACCCTCAATTCGCTAACTTGCAGTAGGTGTAATCATCAAATGTATTCCATTATTTATAATACCCTGCCACTGATCGAAATCTATCTACATCACTGTCTATATTTCAAGTCTTGTCTGCTGATATCTATACCTGATGTTTATTTTTCTCTTTATTATGGGTTAATCACTTTTTTTCATCCATTGCTTTGATTTCATCTTTCCCAATCGTTCACAGACAACAACCGTAATTGCAGCTTTGGGTGGTTGCACATTTTGAAAAAGTAGTCAAAGAGTTGTTTTTTGTTATTTTTGCATTCACACTATATACTCGTAAGTAAACGTGTTTATATTAGCGTTTGTTTTTTACTTATTCCTTTTTGATTACACTATCCGATCAGCTGAGCGTGATCCATGCGCTAGACTAGAGTTTAGTGATCGTGGTCGAGATGTATGCGCGCATATACGGATGCACGTACATATATACATATTTGATTGTTCAATGTACTTGCATATGCTGCATTTTGTATGTTTACAAACATCTATCAGCGTTCGTTCGTTTGCAACTTTAATCCAAATGCTTTACTTTTATAGTGGGGTCTCTGGTATGATTTCGTTATTTAGGCCAAATGATCTTTTCCATTTATGTTTTTGTTTTTCTTCATCAAAGTTAAGCAACGCTTGATTGTTTGTTTTTGGGTGAATAAGAAGTTGCCCAGAAAAATATGATGCTTACACGGTGCAATGAACAGCTTTAGGTTGTTAGTCGGTTAGTAGACTTATGTATATATGAAAAAAAGCTTTTAAAAATTACACATTCATTGAATTTTCAATTATAAGATCTTTATAAACTAATTTTATTTTTTGGTCCTTGGTATTTTCCTGAAGCCCCTCCCTTCGTACATATCATCTTTGCGAAAGAAATTTAGCACTTTTCATTTTAATATGTTTGCACTTATTGGTTTTACATTTTTATATTTCTATACATATTTAAAAATCATCATCTTCATTAACTGGCGCTTGACCGCCTAAGAGATTTAGTCCATTTCGTAACAACTCACGCCAGCTATCTCTATGTTGCGATAACTGAAACCGACTGGGAGCGTGAAGTCAAGTCAAGTCTTCCTCTACCTGCCTCTATCAACTCAGTCGGAGTATCGCCCGTAGTCTGCTTCCAAACTGCGGTGTCGAATGAAATATTTTCCTGGCCGTTTTTAATCGGTGCACTATCGTCATATTTGGGTAAAGCACATAAAGTTCATCATTATACCTCCTTCGATACTCGCCGTCGGCATCGCGGACAAGGCCATACATCTTCCGGAGAACTTTCCTCTTGAACACTCCAGGACAGGTGTGGCGAGCGTTTGTTGGCAAGAGTTATTTTATTCTCCGTTTGACTTCTACGCTGCCACTTTTTTGCTGCTAATGCTGATTCCCAAATGGATGAAATTCTTCGCAGTTTCGAATTTATACTCGTATCCGTCAACAGTGGCCTGGCTGTTAAGGCGCTAATGCGCCGATTCTCTCTTGGATGACAGCAAGTACTTTGTCTTAGCCTCATTCTCAATACCTACTTTTTTGCTTCTTTATGTAATCCAGAAAAACAGAATTCACAATGCGTTTGATAAGGCCAATAATTGCAGTATCAGCATACGCCAGTAATTGTACGCTCTTATAAAAGATTGCACCATCACTGTTAAGCTCTCCTGCTAGAGTTACCTTCTCTACTATTATGTTAAAGAAATCTCACGAAAGGGGGACGCCTTGTGTGAAGCCTCGTTTGGTTTCGAATGACTCGACAATGTCGTTTCCAATCGTTTCAAAAGGGTGCCAGCGCAAAAAACAGTTTCTCCAACCCATTTTTCATTCTCACCGACCCGTGGCGAATACTGTTTATTTAGCAGCCGAAATCCCACAGTTGGCTGACCTAAAAGGTTTAACGTGATCAGTCGTTTCCGATATGGTCGGTCTAGTACATTAATGGTGTTATTTACCGAAACAATGCAAACCAAACATCAACAAAACTCCCCCAAAACCCTCGGAAAAGGAGAAAAAGCAGATGCGAAGTAATTAGTCATCCGTCCATGCGTCCCCCCACGGGTTAGGGGTCAGAATATACCCGCGGTAGGTATGCCTGTCGTAAGAGGCGACTAAAATACCAGATTCAACGGGCTGTGTAGCGCAACCCTTTCAGGGTGCCAGCGCAATATATAGCTTCTCCAAACCCACCTCACCTATCCGCGTCGAATCCTGTTTCACTAACAGACGAGGCTCTGGTGACCCCAAGCTCCTCATGGAACTTAATTTAGCCATATAAATCGTACCCGAGATGGTCGGGCTAGCACCTTAATGGTGCTGTGTTACCGGAGCGTACCGGATCTCTATGCGGCAAAACACCATCACATCGATAACACTCCCCAAAGCCTTCGGGGAGAAACCTTATCGTTACAACAACAACAACAACAACACCCGTCCATGCACTTCAAATGATAACTTTGCAGTTCATAAATATCACTTTGTCTTAATTGCATTTTTCTTATAGGAACTGCTTTTCTAAGCAATATTTATGTGGATAATTTTTGAGATAGAACTTTTCCCTGAATGCAAGAAAAAGTGTTTTAGATTATTAAGGCCATTATACAGATAAATCGCATATATTCAAAAACCAAAATATTTGTGTTAGCTTACTTTATATATAGGCATGACATGTACTTATGTTTAGTAACTATATTCATATGGATGTTGGCATAAATTAACAATGAATTCTATGAAGTCATTTGATTGAACATAAAGTAGATAACAAAGCTTATTTATCAGTGAAGAGTTCAATTCATTGCTTCACTGCAAATGTTTTACGCTTGTGTACTTTAGAATATTTCTTTTAAAATTCATTTCTATTTATGCAGATGAGAGGTAAACAGCCCTATGTCAAACAAGTAAGAAAGGCTAAGTTCGGGTGTAACCGAACATTACATATACAGCTGAGAGCTTTGAGACAAAATAAGGGAAAATCACCATGTAGGAAATGAACCTAGGGTAACCCTGGAATGCGTTTGTATGACATGGGTATCAAATGGAGGGTATTAAAGAGTATTTTAAAAGGGAGTGGGCCATAGTTCTATAGGTGGACGCCATTTGGGGATATCGCCATAAAGGTGGATCTGGGTTGACTCTAGAATTTGTTTGTCCGATATGGCTATCAAATGAAAGGGGTTAATGAGTATTTTAAAAGGGAGTGGGCCTTAGTTCTATAGGTGGACTCCTTTTCGAGATATCGCCATAAAGGTGGACCAGGATGACCCAGAACATCATCTGTCGGGTACCGCTAGTTTATTTATATATGGGGTATTCCATCCCATTTCGACCAATTTTGAACCCGACCCCTTTAGAATTGGCTGAAAGTTTTTCTTCTTTTTCTAGCTTACGAAAGACGTTTTTCAGAAGTTTTTCAAATTTTTTCATCCAACTCAAAAAAAGTTATGAATTTTTAAAAAAACACCGTTTTTGTTTTCAAAATGCTATAAATTTTTCAAAAATTGACCGTTTGGGATCCTTTTCTTTTTAAAAATTGGTTTTTAAATGTACTGTTCGCAAAAAATCAAAAAAATTTTAAAGTTTTTTTTTTTGTAATTTTTCAGTTTTTCGAGATTTTTCGAATTTCCCCCTTTTTTTTCTCATAAAAAACTTCAATGAATTCTGCAATCATCCCCACTAATCCCGGAGTGGGCCGAGAATTTTTTTTTTTAATTGAAAAAAAACTAAAATTTTTTTTGAATTTTTTCCGAAAAGTACATTTAAAAACAAATTAAAAAAAAACATCCCAAACGGTCAATTTTTGGAAAAGTTATAGCATTTTGAAAACAAAAACGATGTTTTTTTAAAAATTCATAACTTTTTTTGAGTTGGATGAAAAAATTTGAAAAACTTCTGAAAAACGTCTTTCGTAAGCTGGAAAAAGAAGAAAAACTTTCAGCCAATTCTAAAGGGGTCGGGTTCAAAATTGGTCGAAATGGGATGGAATACCCCATATGTAATACCACGAACAGAATTCCTGCCATGATTCCAAAGGCTCTTGATTTCGCCCTGCGGAACTCTTTCATTTTCTTCTACTTAACACACCCATTTTACAAAGTTTTTTGTAAAGTTATATTTTGCGTCAATAAACCAATCCAATTACCATGTTTCATCCCTTTTTTCATATTTGGTATAGAATTATGGCATTTTTTCATTTTTCGTTATTTTCGATATCGAAAAGTGGACATAGTCGGATTTCGGCCATTTTTTATACAAAGATGAAGCGAGTTCACGTAAGTACGTGAACTAAGTTGAGTAAAGAAATATCGATTTTTGGTCAAGTTATCATGTTAACGGCCGAGCGGAAGGAAAGACGGTCGACTGTGTATAAAAACTGTGCGTGCCTTCAACCTATTTCGTCCATTTTCACAGAAAACAGTTATCGGCATAGAATCTATGCCCCGACCAAATTTCAAAAGGATTGGTAAATTTTTGTTCGACTTATGGCATTAAAAGTGTTCTAGACAAATTAAATGAAAAAGGGCGGAGCCACGCCCATTTTGAAATTTTCTTTTATTTTTGTATTTTGTTGCACCATATCATTACTGGAGTTGAATGTTGACATAATTTACTTATATACTGTAAAGCTATTAAATTTTTTTGTTAAAGTTTGACTTAACATTTTTTTTTTAAAGTGGGCGTGTTCGTCATCCGATTTTGCTAATTTTTATTTAGCACACATATAGTAATAGGAGTAACATTCCTGCCAAATTACAGCTTGCGCAAAACTTTTAAATTACCTTCTTTAAAAAGTGGGCGATGTCACGCCCATTGTCCAAAATTTTACAAATTTTTTATTCTGCGTCATTTGGTCAACCCACCTACCAAGTTTCATCGCTTTATCCGTCTTTGGTAATGAATTATCGCACGTTTTCGGTTTTTCGAAATTTTCGATATCGAAAAAGTGGGCGTGGTTGTAGTCCGATTTCGTTCATTTTAAATAGCGATATAAGATGAGTGCCCAGGAATCTACATACCAAATTTCATCAAGATACCTCAAAATTTACTCTTTCGCCCAGATCATTTTATATATATTGAATTCTATATCTATCTCGATTAGTTTATGCCGTTACGGATTACCGTTAAGCGAACAAAATTAATATACTCTGTCAGCTCTGCTTAGCTGAGTATAAAAAGCGCATATTGAGAAATAGGAAAAACAAGTAAATTCTCTACCTCAACCATAAATGGATATACATTTTCAAATTTTAAGGCAAAGGCAACCAAAAATATATCTGATTAAAGATATTTTGCCAGAAAGTTGAGAGGGTGGGGTTAAGTTTAGATACGATATTAACTCCATTTGGACCTGTTACGGTCTGCTGTTATGGTCTACGGTTACGGTCCACTTGGGAGCGTGTTCGCGCGAACACACCTAGTGACTGGTGATGGGGCGAAAGTTGCGATAAAAAAGTATCGGAAAACAAGAAAAAAACAGACCGGCGATCACTAGCGAAAATTGCCATGAGTTTTCCGGCAAGAAGAAAAAGGAAGAAGGATTGTGATTTTACTGCAGCTAAATTTGTGGCGGCCCGGCGATAAAAAAAAAGGGATCGTGTAACATCTGTTGGCACAACTTCAACAGCAAGGCGCCAACTGCTTTATTAGCACTATTGCTACATCAACTGCACACCCCACGTATATTTAACTAATCGCCAAACACCCTAGCCGGTTGTGCACGTATTCAAGCGAGCATTGTGGAAGAACCAAAAGACTGCAACGAGGAATTGCAGGCCGATTCCTTCGCCGAACTACTAGAAGAACAAACAGGTGGTAGTAAACCTTATCACGGTGGTGTCGTGTTGACGCAAGCTCAACGTATATAATATCCAGTGAAGTAGGTCGGCTAGGTAGGTTCTAGTGATCCCGATTCGGATCCGGACGGCACTAAACTAATTGTTGATGAGAACCATTGGTATCCGAGAATAAACCCCTTTCTCTACGTTTACGAGGTACACTACCACCTTTGGAAAAAGCGTCCGACACCAATTCCGCCTCCAGGGCCAGCAGTACGCTGCCGCGTAATACAATTAACGCCAAAATTACCAAGTCATCCAGATCGTAAAGGTCAGCACGAAGCTTTATCGCCACCAGGTTCATTCGATTACCTCGGACCAGAGCGCAACAACCACCAACAGTACCAACACCAACCTGCAACGACAACGGCAGAGCCAACACCAATGGCCTGCAACCTGACTTGGGTGAGTTCGTTCCAAAAAAATATTTAAGAAAATAAAAAAATTTTGATTTGAATGAAAAAGCAGAAAAAATGGCGCTTGGAACGCCAAGCTAAAGTTGTATTTAAAATTAGTTTTTAAATTTACATATATAAAATTGTTTTCTTCGTTCATATTTATTTCATTAAATACACTACATACATACTACATGCAAACATACTAGGTTGGAGTGGGAAAAAAAAATACACATAAATGATTTCCACTATTTAAGTTTAGCTTGTATTAATTATCTAACCAAAATAATTATTACATGAACACTTATGTTTTGCAACTTGACAAGATATTAAAGAATGCAACAACAGTTTAATATACAAAATTATTTACACATTTTAAGGGTTTGTTCACAAATAAACAGGCAGTTTTGTCTCAATCAGGTTAAGCAGCAATTACCTGTTTAAACGCTCAAAACTAATTCAAACACACTCCGTTTATTTGAGAATGCATCTTATATACATTATATTGAACAAAACTCTTTAAATATAACTAAAAATGTATTCAGAAATTTACGAGTATAATTCAATTTACATAATACCTACCTAAACATTAGCTTTACAAAAAGGGGATACATCTTTTTTTTTATCATTTTAATAATATATTTTGTCGCTTTAAAATGTTTGAACTTGGCTCTATAAAAGATTTTTGTTACCGATCAGTTTGTTTGGCATGCAGATTTTTTAATTTTTATAAGCTTTTCTGATCTAATTGTTGATAGTGCGAATAAAAGAGACTTATTCCACCTTGTAACTCAACGTTTCGCCAAATTTCCTTGGCATCATCAGGAGTTGAGATATCTATATTTATTTAATATAAGAAAGCGAACATTACAATAAGTTTTTATTTTTTTACATCCATATATATAGAGATATATCTCTTTTATTCGCACTATCAACAATTAGATCAGAAAAGCTTATAAAAATTAAAAAATCTGCTTGGCTCTATAAATTTTATTGATAATAAGCCGTCTTTATCACGTGAAACGTTTTCGCGATTCATTTTTGGAGCTGAACCATAAATTTAAAGAAAATTTTTTTTTGCGACAGCAGCCATTCGTCGATAGAATCGGCATAGAATCGGCAAAAGGATTTCAATAAAATTTTTTTTTCTTATATCTTACAAATGCAATATATATATATATATATATATATATATATGAATCCCTATTGCGGGCAATATCTTTCGAACAACAAGACGAAAGTAATCTACGGGCACGTAATACATATTGCTATCGCAATTTCATCTTTATTGCTTTTGTAAACACTCTTCTTAGTACATATTAGGTATTATTATCATTATACTATGCGCATTAGCATTATACCAATTTGGTATTATGTTACACTCAAAAATAAGTTCTACTATAACAACATAATAATTTTTGTAAGTGGAAAAAAAAAAGCAGATAATAAGTGATTATTAGCCGTGTTTTTTAACACGCGTATATCCGTTTACGCTTAAACTTTATATTGACTGCTAAGAGACAAACTATAAATACACCTCTGAAATTGCTGCGCATAAATTTTGTCCTACTAAATTTCAATACGCATTATACTCAGATGTAACTGAAATATGTGTCTTTGTTTCACCCTGTACACTAATTCTATGTATTATATGTGTGTCCACAATTCATCGCAACTGATTCAGCTATATGTTATACCCTATGGCCATCAGAGCGTTGCGTCTCCGCTTTTCGGTACACCCTGTTGCTGTAGCTAGTTGTTTTACCACAGCCGCTAGATGGGTCTCCTAAGCATTATCTAAGCGAAGATAGGCGTTTTTTAACACGCGCAAACGAAACGTATACGCGCGTGTTAAAAAACACGGCTATTGTAACAATGTACTTTAAGGGCAACCCCTTATGATAATAACCAAAACAGAACTTTATATATATTTTTTGTTAACAAAATATAAGCAAATTAGTTTGAATACCTTTGTTGTTAGAGAGTATAGTTTATATTAGAAATTTAGCTAATAATCCAATGATTTTTTTTTTTTTTTTATTTATTATTACGGTCTTTAAGACCTAGTTTAGGTTAAAATAAGAGATTAAACATAAATACTCATGTCACATTTAGTGACGTACAATATAAAAACAATTTTTCTTTTCACAGTCTTTCAAATCAGAAGGTAACTCATTATACATTTTATACCCTAAATATTCAAGAGACCATTTGGCGAACTCAGTTCTTATTCTAGGCAGTCTTATATTATTGCAATTTCTAGTTCAATAATTGTGGATTTCATGATTATAATGTATTTTACTACTCAGGTAATTCGGTAACATTCCTAACCTAAGTTGGTGTATAAATTTCAATGTGAAATAACTAACTGGCTGTTTAATACTAAGCCAGTTTAATCTATTGAGCATTACAATTTTTGGCGTTCTTGGAGGACATTTTAAAATAAATCGCATTGCCTTGTTTTGCTGTATTTGAAGTTTCTTAATATATATATCATTACTTAATAGCAGAATAGTAGGACAATAAATAAAGTGTGGTTCAATAATTGAACGATATACCAATATTTTATGACTTTGACTGATATGTTTACATGTTCTATACATGAAGCCTATTTTCTGTTCAATTTTCCTTTCCAGATAAGTTACATGCTCTCCAAAATTTAGATTATCATCAATCAAAACTCCTAAATAATTAATTTTGTCTACTCTTTGGATTTCCATGTCTTTTACCTTCAGCGTAATATTATTTAAACTATTGTTACTTATGATATTAGTGTTTTTACAAAATATCATGAACTTAGTTTTTTCGACATTTAATTTCAGTTTTCTAAGGCATAACCATTTGTATAGCGAGTCCAGGTCTTCTTGTACTTTCAGCATGGCACATTCTGCATATTTTTCACTTATGATAAGCAATGTATCATCCGCAAATAGACGTATTTTACAATATTTTAAGCATCTTTTGATATCATTGATATACAATGTAAACAATATTGGCGCCAAGACCGAGCCTTGTGCTAAATCAATGTTAACATCCACCACTGATGAAACCTCCTTTCCAATTATCGTTCTCTGTTTTCTGTCACCCAAATAACTCCGGAACCATTCCAACGCCTTTCCACTTATACCAATTTTAAACATAACGTCCAATAGCTCAGATCTATCGACAGTTTCAAAAGCCCGTATTAAATCCAAGAAGACAGACACCGTAAATTTTTTTTCCGCCATGTCTTCTTTCCAATCTGCAATTACCATATTCAACGCTGTTTCACAGGAATGGCTCTTCCTGAATCCCGATTGTTCTGGGATAATCACATTATGCTTCTCTAAGTATGCCACAAGTTGATCCTTCACCACTGTCTCCATAATTTTTTCATCTGTAGGTAACGTGTTAATTGGACGTAGTTCCTCAGGTTTCATTGTATTTTTTACTTTTTCAACAGGTATTATTGTTGAAAATTTCCAGTAACAAAGAAAAGGTTTAACAACAGTATATTAATAATGAATTTTGAATAAATTTTGTAATTTAAAATGGGAATGCTGACTATCGCAATTATTTAGAAGGCACGTAGGGTTAACAGATAAGGGGCCACCGAAATTTAGGTGCGTCGGTGGCCATGGTTTTAGAGGGTGGGACAAGCACCGGGCGTTGCAACACCACCCGCGGCGCCCCCTATATATATTCGGCCCTTTTTGTTTATTTTCCTTTTGGTTCTTTTAATTTTCAGGTTTTTTTTATTTTGATTTCCAGCGTTTGGGTAACCGGTCATTTCCGGTTCGGTTAGTTTTTTTTTGCGATTAGATTGTTTTTTTTACTTCATTTTTTTTTCGTTTTGAATTTTCATATTTGAATTTAAATTTTTGAATGTTAACGGTCTGTCCGTGACATCCGGTTCGGCCGGATGTTGTTTTATTTTGAATTATAAGCGTTTTGAGTCGGCTCTGCGCTTCTGTCGGTTTTTGAATTTGACATCTGCTAGTTTGATAGGCATGATAGGAACTTTTTTCTGATTATGGCGCAGGAATAGTAAGGTTGGCAAGGACCCGCCCCAGCCGACAATGACTAGCCACTGTGCACCACCACATCATGCCGACCGCCTTCCTTACTGCTTCCACTGTAAATGCGTATCCATAACAGACCAAAAGTGAAGTTACGAGTATATACAGATATACAGTTGTGTCGAAAAATAGGGCCAATAATAACAAGTAAGGGTGCCTAAGTTCGGGTGTAACCGAACATTATATACGCAGCGTGAGTTTTAATTGTACAGTTGATTTCAGATAAATTACTTTTCTAGCACGGAGCACGCTACCATCACACCACGGCGGCCGCCCTTATTTCGGTTGGTTTTTTTCAATTTCTCTATTACAGTGGTTGCCATGGTAACGTTGCGTTACTTCACAACGCCAGTTAATACATGACTAGATTCACTTTCCGGAATCCCGTAAAATAGTCAACTTTTAGTTGGCTTTTTGACAATGGTTATTTTTTCCTGCGGGGTAGCGAGTCGAATGAATCGTAGTGCTTGCTCTGCGCTTTAAGTTTGTGCTTATGTTTTGTAAAACACGTCAACCCACCATAATAAAAGACCCACCATTTTGAAGCTTTTAAGCATATTGCGATTTCTTGAAAAAATGTTCATTTTTTAATTCAAAAGCATTTTAGTTATATTGGCCTATTTGGAAAATTACCTGCTTTCGTCTTATGGTGACACAGAGGAAAATATAAAACAACTAAAGGTAAATATTAATTACTTCAAGACTGCCATGAGGCAAAAATGGTCTGAAGCACATAGAAAAGAATACAGATTCATAAAACTAAACCAGTCATGGCTTAATGGGACATTTGAAATCCCTATCCAAGACCAAAATCGTCCCGGCCGCCCTTCAACATCATTTATAGAGTCACGTGAGAGAAGCAAGCGTCGCAAAACTGAAGTGATTCGCTCGGCCGTAGACGATTCCATTTTAATTCATGCTGCTCAGTCAACTTTGAGAGCTAAGGGACTTCGAAACGCATCCGAAATCTTAAGGAAATCACAAAATCACCAATAATAGCACAGAAGTACAAAAATGCCTACAAGTCATCAAGTAAGCTCGGTAAACCCAACATATTAACGCCTCAAGAAGCGTTGGCGATGTTTATAGAGGCCGACCTTAAACGACAGCAATACGAAATCATACGCGAGACAAATAAGTCACTTTGTCCATGCTACGACAAATTATTAGATGCCAAAAAAGAATGCTATCCGCCTAAACAACTCATAAAAGTGACGAGTCTGTATGCAGAAAGCACTTTGCAAAGTCTTATTGGCATAACTCTTATGCGCATTTCAGTGTACTTAGAGGAAGTACTTGTAACTATTAGCGAAGAGCATAGAAGAACTTTAATTATTATAAACAAATGGGGATGTGATGGCTCCCAGCAAGTCAGATATAAACAAAAGTTTGAAAATCCTGCCGACTCGGATGCCAATATATTTTTGAGCACATTTGTCCTTCGCAAATATATTATGGAAAAAATAACAAAACAGTTATTTGGGAGAATCCTTCTCCATCATCCCCTCGGTTTTGTCGGCCGATAAGATTAAGATTTCTGAAAGAAAACTATGATGTGACCAAAGAAGAAATCAAATACGTGGAAGAATCGGTAAAAAATTTTACTCCTACCAAAATCTAAATAAATGGAAATAAATTTACCTACAAGCACATTTTCAAGATGACTGTGATTGATGGCAAGGTTTGTAATGCTGCAACGGGCACTAAGTCTACCAATCAATGCTTTATTTGTAAAGCCACATCAAAAGACTTTAACGATCTAAGCAAAAAATATGATGTTAATCCTGAAACTTTGGACTTCGGAATATCTGTGCTGCATGCCAGAATCAGGATGTTTTGCACTTGGCCTATAAATTAAAAGTTAAAAAATACAGACAGAGAAAAACCGCTGAAAAAAAAAGACTTGGAAGTGGCCGCTAAAAAAAATCCAAGACAGATTTAAAAATGAGACCAGGTTACTCATTGACATGCCCAAGCCCAACTAGGGTAATACATTTGTATTACCAGCCGTAGATTTTTTGAGAACCCTCAATTGGCTTCCGATATAACTGGTGTGAACTATGATTTAATTTACAGACTGAAAGTAATTTTAGAAACTATTTCCAGTGGATACATTATTGACGTTAAGAAATATGATGAGTATGCCCTGGATACCACCAAATTATATGTAAAGCATTATTCTTGGCACCCGATGACTCCTACTCTGCACAAAGTGCTCATACATGGTGCTGCAATAATAGAAAATGCACTTCTTCCAATAGGCCAGTTGTCGAAGGAGGCTCAAGAAGCTCGAAATAAGCACTTTCGCAAGTACCGCGAAGATTACGCAGGAAATTTTCCCGCGAGCAGTGTAACCGCGACATATATAATAGACTATTATTGAGCTCTGATCCTCTCATTAGCAGTGTAAGTACAAGACAAAGAAGGAAAAAGAAAGTGTCTATATCGCTTTCCCAGGAATCTTTAGATATGCTTCTAGACACTAAACCTGACTCCGCTTTATCTGAATCCTCGGACAATGAGGATCTGGAGTAATGAATAACAATAGTATTTAAAATAAATTATAAATATTTAAAACTATAACAGGAAGTTAATTTTTATTAGCATTTAGAATTTCGCTACTATTTTATTGATCGCAGCTGTACATAATAAGGTATTTTCTTTAATAAATATTTAAAATTTTGGCAGAAAGTTGATTTTTATTACCAATGATGTCATTTAGAATAGTTCTAGCAATTAAAATAATTTTGGCCGCATAAAACCTTAAAATCTACCTATGTGCGGCCGTGGAAAATAACTATAAAAAGAATGATATACAAAAAAGTTCAACAAGTAGTATTGAAATATCCCATAAACATTCCAGAGAATACAAGATATTGCAAAAGCTGAGAACCAGTTTGATGTATGTTTGTATGTACATATTTACATAAGGGTGGTCATCAAACATCAAATGAAGATTTTTTCAAGTGTTACTCCTTCAAACGTTATTGAAAGCGGTTTAGGCGTATCGCTTAGGGACAACATTTCAGACTACCCTATGAACACACACCGTCTGGCGGTCCAATCGAGACCAAAACTTATTTATTTTTGATCTTGGTACTACCGTTTGATCTTAATGTCGAACATAGGGCTTACGCCTATCCCTTTAACGACGGCTGCGATGTAGGATCCATAGGATCCTGGACCAATGGCTGCCATTCAATGTAACGCGGCCCAATTTCTCTGGCGGATGGGCAGGTCTTCATTCACTTACTCCAGGGAGGATTCGAACCTAACCGCTGTCCTAGGGACTGGTATTGTTGCGTCTGTCGAAAAAAAACGAATACTTAAAATGACGCATTTTGTTTTGTTGATTTTCCGACAGGGTGATTAATTGATGTATATTGAAACGATTTTCAGTCACCCCATGTCAAATTCGGTTTCGAGACGAACCGGTTTCGGCTTTGTGCCACCATCAGTCTCAATTTTCGTTCTGAGAACGATAACAGGAAACACCATCAGCTCAGTTAGAAGAGGAAAGGACCCCTCCGAACCGTCAGACAGGGTGAGCCACTATCGGGCGATTTCTTTAATTTAATGCTGGTGTGAACAATAACACTATGCGACAAAATCGACTTTTCTTCTGGGTATTGGACCAAACGCACTTTTTTGTAGAGATTGAGGCTTAAGTAGACAAAGTACTATCTCCGTTTTTCGAAGTTAGCCTCCAAAAAAATATATATCGGCTTTCGAAGTTCGAAATTCTACATTTCGAAATTAATGCGTTCAGTAAATTAAAAAAGTAAAAATGTGGTTGTTGTTGTTGTTGTTGTAGCAGTGCTTCGCCCCACCTAATAGGTGCGACCGATCACAAATTGTCATCAATATCCTCTAACGGGAGTCCGAGGAAACTTGCTGTTTCCACAGGGGTGGACCATAATGAGAGGGGTGTTAGAGGCGTTGGTTCAACATTACAATTAAAGAGATGGTTGGTGTCATGTGGGGACAAATTGCAAGCGGGGCATAAATTTTGTATGTCGGGGTTGATTCTGGATAGGTACGAGTTTAGCCTGTTACAGTATCCAGAACGAAGTTGAGCTAGAGTGACTCGCGTTCCCCTGGGGAGTATGCGTTCCTCTTCCGCAAGTTTTGGGTACTGTTCTTTGAGTAATGGATTCACCGGGAAATTCCTGGCAGAAAGGTCCGACGCCTGTTTGTGGAGTTCACTGAGGACCTGTTTTTTGCTTCATACGGCTCAGTTCTCAGGTGCCGTATTTCCTCATAATGCTTGCGGAGATGACTCCTTAAGCCCCTAGACGGTGTTGGCTCGTCAATCAGATGTCTGTTGGGATGCCCAGGTTTCTGGGTATTCAACAGGAACTATTTGGTTAGCATCTCATTTCTCTCCCTGATGGAGAGTATTCTTGCCTCATTATGTAGATGTTGTTCTGGGGACATAAGAAGACAGCCCCTGGCGGTTCTGAGAGCAGTATTTTGGCAGGCCTGTAGCTTCTTCCAGTGAGTAGTTTTCAGGCTTGGCGACCATATAGGGGACGCGTAGCATACAATCGGCTGGCCAATTGCTTTGTATGTGGTAATGAGCGTTTCTTTGTCTTTTTCCCAAGTACTGCCAGCAAGGGATTCGAGGATTTTATTACGGCTCTGGATTTTAGGTACAATTGCGGCTGCATGCTCACCAAAATGTAAATCCTGATCAAACGTCACACCCAAGATTTTGGGGTGTAGGACAGTCGGTAGCGTAGTGCCATCGACGTGAATGTTCAAAATGGTCGACATTTGGGACGTCCATGTTGTAAATAAGGTCGCGGAGGATTTAGTCGGTGATAATGCCAGGTTTCGCGAGGTGAAAAAACTGGAGAGATCAGGGAGGTAGCCATTTATTCTGTTGCAAAGCTCATCGATATGTGGGCCTGGGCCTGTGGCCATTATTGTGCAGTCATCGGCGTAGGAAACAATAGTAACTCCTTCTGATGGCGAAGGTAGCTGAGATATATAGAAACTAAACAAATGTGGGGATAAGACACCACCCTGTGACACCCCTTGTTTAATTCTTCTTGGTTTTGATGTTTCGTTTCCAAATTGCACCGATGCCTACCGACCACCCAGATAATTTGCGGTCCACCTTTTAAGACATGGGGGAAGGGTAGACCTTTCCACGTCTTGCAGTAACGTGCCATGGTTGACCGTATCAAAAGCTTTTGATAAGTCTAGCGCAACGAGTACTGTTCTATGGTGGGGGTTTTGATTTAACCAGGGATGCACCTTAACGTTAAGCTAATCGTTTATCAAAAAATTTCCACCGTTTCCGTTGAAACACTTCGAAATATTATCGATAAAGAAATTATCAAGATAAATTGTATCTCGTTTTTAACCGAAACGAAAAGCTTTCGTTAACGTTAAAAACGTTAACGAAAACGTGATACTTTATGTTTGAATTGTGCTGGCAATGCTATAGCCATGGTGAAGCCGTAAGGTGGCAACAACGAGCGCACATACACACACAAACTCTATGTAATTTGTTTGTGTAATTCGTTGGTGGTAATGTCAAAAATACTCCGAGAAATGTTCGTACTGTCAAAATTCATGAGAAAAGTTGCAATCAGCTTGGCTAATGCTTTCACCTTTAATGACTCCGCCTTCAATCAGCTTTGCCAGCATAGTTTGAAATTAATAATCAACATAAACGATTTGATTTCGTTTTGATATGGCAGAAAACGAAACGAAATCACTTCGTTAATTTGACGATCTTAACGTTAATAAACGAAACGAAATGACTTCGTTTCGTTTATTAACGTTGATTATCGTAACGAAATGATATCGTTTCGTTGGTTAAGCATGCCTGGATTTAACCCGCAATTTATCTGGGTGCTAATGGCATTTAGCGCGGTGGTGGTGCTATGGAGTTTTCTGAAGCCATGCCGATGACAGGATAGCTGCAAATTTGTAAAAATGTGGTCTTGGTCCGTGTTTTTCCCTTATTTGAAGGGCTGAATTCTGACTACGTAAGAAAAGTGCAATCCTCTCCCAGCAAACGAAAATCATGATCTACGAGTCACTTTCCGCAATCGTCCTGCTACGAGTATATGGTGCAGACGCATGGTGCAGATGAGGATGTTCCGCAACGGCGAGTACGGAAGATAGGGATTCAAGAAGTTGATTAGCGCAACTCATAGCTTCCGCAATCTTATTGTCAACCTCACATACGCGAGGCAAATACACTTACAAATATGCATGTATCTTACACATACATAGCAGGCAAGGCTCTGGCGACCCAAGTCTCTCATAGAACTAAGCGTGGGGGCGGGGATGACCTAAAAGATTCAATGTGGTCAAATTAAATCGTTGCCTACGGGAAGAGTCCTTATCGCTATAACAACAATAGCACTGATGAAGATATAATGATCCCGCATATGGAAGCAGAGGTAGAGGGTTGCTCCACTCCGCTGGAAGGACCAGGTGCAAAAAGATTTAAATTCCTTTGGTGTGACTAATAGGCACCATTTAACCAATCCAGAGAAGAAGCGACTGGCGCGCCTTGTTGAACGGCCATAACCGTTTAAACTGTTAAGCGTCAATTAAGTAAATAAGAAATTAACGTTTGAAGGACTCCGAGTAAGTCAAATCCTGCACTTGATTTTTGAGTACCGCCCTAATGTGCAAGTATTCACTTTCAGCGCGAATTGAAAAAAGCTATCCACCTTAAATTTTTGTAATAAACAAAAAATGTTTACATAGTAAAAACATAAACACCTTCTAAGTATACATATTTGATTTGGAGCAAAGCTCATTGTTAATACAAATTTATTGTTATTTATATACACAAGAACCCACAAACGACGGTGATAGTTACTGGAACATGCTTCTGAATTACTTATTCTTAACTCATCTAAATACAGATAACCGCGTCCACCGTGGTACAGACGTAGTATGCTGGGCCAACTGACCGAACTGCGACCTCAGTGCGGGATAGCTTGATTTCAAATGCTTAAACGAATTTTTTAAAACTTGGGCGCCCCACAGCACTGCTTTTAAAACCTCGGTGTTTATTTCAACTATGAAAAGCTTCTCAGCAAAATCTCATCGGCCTTGCAAACGGCATTCGTAATCGGCATAGAACGTGTAGGAAAGATTAAAAGCACCACACCAAAAATAGTCCCTTTTCTCCTCGGAGTTTATTATTGATAAGAACAGATTACACTTTTGCGCAACCTATCCCAATTCGTAGGTCCAAACAAGCAAATAAATAGTTCGTACACAGAATTTCGAGTACACCCTCATAAAACCTGGCACAAGAAGCTGAAAATCCATTTTATCAACGTTTCAGTCATACATACATCTCATAACTGTATTTATTGTCTCACGGATTGATAAGTTTCATTGAGACAAAACAGGTACTTGATTGCAGGCTCCCAAGGTACAAGTTGCAAATTGACATTGGATCGGTGAACAAGTAGCGATGTCAAAAGAACCAGTCGACGATTGGTAATCTTACGGATATGTGGAACCGACTTGAACACAACCGGCCCATCGGTTACCGATGAGTCGGCTTTCAAAAGAAAACTTCGATGGACGTTTGGTGATCCGATGGTGAAGCGGTGTCGAAAAAACCAGTGGATGGGTGAGCAAACAACCGGCGGTGTAGAGACATCGATCCGTGGACCGGTAACCGATATCCATAAGAACTGGTGGGTCGATAGAAAGCGAATCGTTGAGTTCTAAATCCATGACCGAACACTGGGTGGATGATATATAATGAAAATGATTTTTTTTTTATTTTTGTCTGTAGCCTAACCATGTAAGTGCTGTGGCGATGAAAGCATCAGTCTTGGATAAGTGGAAGACACAAGTCGAAGGTTGCCATCGCTTTCCGTGTTTTGACACAATAAACGGAAGCAGCTATTCAACGGAAGCAGCTATTCAGAGGGGTGAGTTTGTGCAGGAAAAGGGAAACAATCTGCTCACATAAGATGTTGTGATACAGATTTGCATAACTGGAACCGCGCTTTCGTTCCAATGTGGAGTGTTTGTTATATGTGCTGAGTCGTTATAAAATGGTTGAGAAGTTTTGCGCATTTACGTCAGGCGATTGTCTCGCGAATGAAATGCATGCACGTGTTCATAGCATTCAGTCGATACAGTGGGGGCGTGTAGAAATGCACTCAAGGGTCTTACCAAACCACTGCCGAGGCGACCTCATTTTCAAAACTGTTCCTTAATATTTTTAATGTTCGTTGTCCCATGACTTCATCCTGGAATCGGCGGTATGGCTAGCCATTCAAATTAACTAATAACTCTGTTCTCATGAGAAAGCTTTTGAAAATTTGCGAAATCGGTAGGATACCACGCCTACTTTCATATAATTAAATATATAAGAATATAATTGTATGCTCTTAAAAGTTTTCAAAAGTGTCGACTTATAGAAACTAAACGAATATTTTTTTTAGCTGACCACAGCTATAAGTATGTATAAGTAAATAAATTTCTATAAGTGCAAATGTATGTACATTCCTAGATGCTTTTGGGTTTCTTCCTTTTTATAAATAAGACAATTCGACCGAGTTTAACGTCCCTCCAGAAAATTGAGCTTGGGTAGAACTAGAACATTTAATCAGAGTACTGGTTCTAGCTCAATACTCAGTCATTGCTTTCAACAGTCAAATTTTATATTGCGATATCGTTGGAGACGGCGGTTATCGCCCAGTGCATTACTTTGCAAATGGTTTGCGACCAGTTCCATTGCGAACAGTTCTAAGATGCCATTGGTATGTGTATTATTGAACCATATTAATTTTAGACAGCTGGCTCTTGGTGAGGGATTACCGAAAACCCAAATATAATTCAAAGCGTCTTTCCCTTTTTAGTTGGAGATAGAAAATATCAGTATCGGAGCGACTCGGGATTTTTCCCTACCACGGACTGTCATATCAGTGTGACCCTATTTAATTTGTTGCGTCCCTCCCACAACCTCACTGTATTATCTTCTGTACTGCTTCGTAATTTTTCTACCGGGTAAAAGTAATTCAACGAAAGTGAATATTCTGGACAGATAAAAAAAATCGCACATATGCGACGGCGACTGAATGCAAGGCATTGTGTATGAAACGGTAAATGATTCAAGTCTACGCTTATCGGTTGGACGAATCACCTCATTTTCGCGATTGCAAAATATCGATCAAAGTTCATAATTAAATGAATTAAATGTCAGAAAAAGAATGTAAAAATAATGAGAACGATGAATAGCAATAAATGGTGAAGTAAAAAAATAACTGTGTGTGTGTATGCATTTATGCGCATGTAGTACTTATTGAAAATAAAGGTAATAAAATACACGTGTGGGCGATAATTTAGCGGTATGCCCAAAATTTAGAACAAACATTCAAATAAGTAAGACGAGGGATATATGGGCTAATTTGTATATGTTACTGTATTATAACTTATTTAAATTTTAATATCATTTTTGGCGGTCAAATCTAAGCCCTGTATATACCACTTTTTTTGTCTGCCGGTGTAATCTGTTCCGGAATTAAAAGTTCCCGCCGAAGGTAAAGGAAGGATACTTCTATGCCCTTTCTAAGTATCCTTCCAGCACCCAAATTCACTGAGTCTCAGTGCGGTTTGTGCCGACGTACAAAGTATATGCATCTCTACCGGAAACAGGTTTAATATTGGGTCTAAAGGCGCCGTGGGATAGGTGTGACAGGCTCCGATGGCACCAACACTTGCAGTGCGTCAGACTTTATATAGGTTAGTGAGATTGCAGTTTTGGGCCACACTACTATTTAGCCATACGTTAGCGCTCGTCGCATCGCTGCCTCATACAGCCACATCACCATCTTAGGCCTGCGATCCTTTTTTTACCGAGTCGACTTACATCGTCGATTTTAGTAGTTCAAAGGGACGTGATTGGTATTTTTATACCTAAGCTGAAAAGGAGGGAAAAGTTTATTTCTTCACAGATACAGTCACCCAACAAATAATGAAGTAAGAAATAGATTAGAGGAAAATTAGATATCTACTCCAGTTTTAGAGAAGCATAAAGTCCTAAAAAATTGGCCCCAATTATCATAATTTTCCAACCGATCCCTGATTTATTTTTCTAATACATTTCTTATATAAGTTAAATATGCACTAGTTCTTTAATAGTTGTCCACTCTATTATTCGTCCATCCACCGTACCAATAAAAATTCTCTAACGGCAAAGTCTGTTTTTTTGGCAAATACGGCATTTGAGTAAATTTGGGGCAGTGGGGAGTACGCTGTAGTACTGCGGCATGATTGAAGCTCCGAACAAGTCCAAAACTTTACTTCTTTTCTTCCTTACTAATCCAGGATGACGAAAAGTTTGGTTAAGAATATCTGGCGTTTGCGGGGTGGGGGGGGGGGGGGGGGGGGGGGGGGGGGGGGGGGGGGGGGGGGGGGGGGGGGGGGGGGGGGGGTCTCGTGTTCTGTCCAGTGGTGAAATGAAAAAAAGCATCCAAGCTCTTTTAAATGTTTCTAAGACCACGCTTCCATATGCACTAATCTATATAACGCTCACAATAGTTAATCTAGGCGTTTACATATGCCGATTTTTTTTTTCTACACCTTGAACCATATCTAGGCTGTCATCTCCAAACGGAAACATGTAATAAAGGAGAAGCGTGCCAGGTAATAATCTAGTTCCTAGGGAGGGGACATCTCTAAAATTTTTTTCATAATTACTGATTACACTGGATCACAAATTCCAATTTTTTTTCTGCACCAGAGACGCCATTATGAAATTCCTATGTAAAATCACCCCCTAGTTTCGCAAATCAAGGTTATTTTTTATTCAATGGTAACGTTTTTGAGATATTTACGAATAACGGTTTAAAAAAAAAATTGGGTGCACTTAATCATATATATCTCAAGAACGAATTGAGCAATTCCAAAACGGTTTGAAGCTTTTAAAATGTAATAAAATTTGCTATAAACTGTGCATACAACACTTTTTGCCCTGAGGCCCTGCAGGTTCAAAGATAACGAACAATTATTACGGATTTTTTCCATTTTGTTTGTAAAAATATAAAAAAATTTGTACTTTGCCAGGAAAGATCTCGAACAATTTTTATTTTTTTGCAGATTTTTTTTTCTCTCTAAGCTCCGTTTTATTAAAAAAAAAAATAAGCTTTCACTCAACAAAATCGATGGACTATCGCAAAAGTTATAAGCATTCAAGTAAATATATCCATTCTAATGTAAAAATTTTTTCAATTAAGAAAAACCTTATCATAACAATAATAATGATAAAAAATTATTGTTAGGCCTTGAGCTCGATTCGAACCCGCGATCTTACAAATGAAAGATATAATTAAAGAACTTCGTTTGTCGTCCGCTACAATAACTCGACGTTCTGAAAATATAGGGTACTATATAAAAAAGGAGACAAAAGATAGAATAAAAAATGCTAAATATGGATCAGTTTGTTTTGATGAAATCGTCGATATTTCCGATACTAGTCAAATGATAATATGTATAAGAACAGTTGACGATTCCTTTAATTCCTTTGAAGATATTTTAAAACTTCATTCCTTCCATGGTAACGTTACAGGCGAAACAATTTATGAATCTTTCGAGCGCAATGTTTTATCATTGATAGATAAAAATAAATTTCCAGCTGTGTGTACGGATGGTGCATCTGTTTTGGTTGGCTGTAAGCGTGGTTTTGTAGGACACCTAATAAGAGCTGAAATAAATGTTCCCACCTTTCATTGCATAATTCATCAACAAGCTCTATTTTCTAAATCCCTTGGACTTGTTGAAGTAATGGCAACCGCTGTAAAAATAATTAATCGGCTAAGGGGTGGACACAATGTTCTTACACATAGGAAGCTGAAAGAGTTTTTGAAAGAATTAGAAGCGGAATATAAGGATATTTTGTCATTTACAGAAGTAAGATGGCTAAGACGACGAAAAAGTTTAGATCGTCTGTTTGGCCTTAGAGAAGAAATAGCTGTTTTTATGCAGGCTGAGGCTTCGCCAAAAGATATAAATTTACTTAATGCAATTACATGCCCCGAATATTTATTGCAATTAGCTTTTCTTACAGACATTACCCTACATATAAATATTTTGAACTTAGTTTTACAGGGCAAAAATAAAAACATGTGTGAATTAGTCCATGCCGTAAATGAGTTTTCCAGAAAATTGGTAATTTTTAAAGATCAGATAATATGCCAAAACTTTAGTAACTTTCAAAGTAAAAGTTTCGGTAATATATTCAAAATTTCCAAACCCAGGTCAACTAGATATATTCAGAGAAGAAATAGCTAAACTTATAGCAAACTTTGACTGTAGATTTAAAGATGTATTTTCAATGCAATGGGTCGTTAAGATTTACAATAACCCATTGACATGTTCAATGGAAAATATACCTTTAAACATTCAATCGGAACTAATTATGATGAGGGGTGATTATTCTATTCCCCTGAAAATCGGTATTAATTTTTTTTAAAATATTTGCCCTAGCAAATATGGTGCCACTAGGGACTTAATACTAAATATGTATTCAATGTTTTCTACAACATATATATGCGAGTCAACATTTTCGGCAATGTCTCAAATAAAATCTAAATATCGAAACCAGTTAACTGAAAAGCACTTAGAGATGTTGCTCAAAATAAAGTGTTATAATTGAAATTGATGAATTGATAGAATTTCATAACATAAGCAAATAGCGATTTAAATCTTTCTTTACATTTTTGACTATTGGCTCAAAATATCTGAAGTGGGCCATTCATTTTTTGATAGTGATACTTTTACAAGAAAAGTTACTAATGCTGTTGATTTTTGGCTGCAAAGTACATCTTTTTCACTTGAAATAAACATAATTTATTTATAATATCTGTGTTTATTATTAAAAAACAAAATATTTTTAGCATGCAGGAAGCATTTTAATTTTAATTTGGTCACAGAACCATACACCATAAAATCTAACTATGAATTATCCAACATTTAAAAAAAAAAATAAAACACAAAAAAAGCACAAAATTAAAAACAAATAAAAAAATATAAAAAACAAAAACCAAAAAAAAAACATTACCATTACTTTGCTCTCAAATACTATAGTTGGATTATTCCAGATAGTATGTTTATTAAAAAAAAAGATTAAAAAAAAACAAAAACTACAAAAAAATATAAACAAATACATATATAAAACAATTAAAAAAAAAATCACAAAACATAAACTTGAATTATTAATGATACATTAAAAAAAATTAAACAGCTTTGGAAGCATTTTAATTTTAATTTGGTCACAGAACCATACACCATAAAATCTAACTATGAATTATCCAACATTTAAAAAAAAAAAATAAAACACAAAAAAAGCACAAAATTAAAAACAAATAAAAAAATATAAAAAACAAAAACCAAAAAAAAAACATTACCATTACTTTGCTCTCAAATACTATAGTTGGATTATTCCAGATAGTATGTTTATTAAAAAAAAAGATTAAAAAAAAACAAAAACTACAAAAAATATAAACAAATACATATATAAAACAATTAAAAAAAAATCACAAAACATAAACTTGAATTATTAATGATACATTAAAAAAAATTAAACAGCTTTGTTTTTTTTTAGAAAAAACGTGCAGGCAAACTTTATTTTGATTACAAAACCTTAAAATGTATAACCAAAATTTAAAAAACCATCCTGAAAACAAAAGTTTTTTTTCAGTACAGGCTTTATTTTGTTTTTTTTTATTATTATTTTATTCATTACGACCAAAACAGCCTAATTCATTGTATAGTACAATTTACAAAATTCATAATTGTTTCTTAAAACTATTTCATTAAAAAGAAATGAGTAAATTCATTGTTTAACTAGTATTACATATTTAAATTTTTACAATATAGAAATAGTTTTTCTTTAAGATCATATTGTTACGAATATTAGCAAAACTAAGGGGTGCTGCTATCTCTAAGCCGATGCTAAGCAGTGACGTGAGTTCACATCCATAGAACAATCATTATGTATCTACATAAACGATACAATAATTGCGTCTACACATATGTACCATGTACGTATACGAGCAGCGGAGAGTCAATGCACAAACACATGCATATATCTGAGATACTCCTATAAGTATGCAATGAGAAAAACTATAAAATTGTGCAATTGTAGTTACAGCTGAGAAGTTTGAGAGCTGCTGGACTAGTTGATTTTGGAAGCGCCTAGAAGATGCGAAGGTTGAAATCAAAGAGTATAAAAGGCGGCAATTGTAGAGGCGCTGGAATTCAGTTTAATTTGAGATTTCGATAAAGACGCTATCTAGCGAGCAAGAGCAGTATTATTTTGAATAGTAGAGTTTCATTTGAGCTATCAATCAGTTTGGTTATTAAGCAAGCTATTCGTTGCACAGTTTGAGTGTTATTGTGAAGTACTTTAATAAAGGCCATTTTTCCATTATTCAATATTGGAGTTATTTATTCAACAATTTAGTGATTCGAACTTAGCCGAGGATTGCAAATAAGAGGATTTGCAAGTAAATTCGTTACAATTGGTGTCAGAAGAGGAATTGTTGAATAAATTCCGAAGACTTCGAATACAACTTGAACATGGCAAAGTGGAGTGAATTGAAGATCCAGCAGCTGAAGAAGGAGTTGGAGAGCCGTGGATTGAATACAAGCGGCATTAAAATCGAACTTCAAGCACGACTACGAGAGGCAATGGAAGCAGAAGGAATTGATGTGGACGAGTATGTCTTTTATCCTGATGGGGACGAGACAACAACAAAAATTGAAGAGAAAAACGAAACATCGCAGACAGTTACGAGCACAGACTTGAACATGATTTTGGCTGCAATATCTGCTCAAACATCGACAGTATCATCTCAACTGGAAGAACAGAAAACGTATATGTCATCACAGATGGAATCCCAAGAGGCACGTATAACATCCAAGATGGAGGCACAGAGGCACGCATTTCAGAAATGTCGTCACAAATGTCATCTCAACTGGCTTCGTAAGAGACACGCATAACATCCAAGATGGAAAAACAACTAGAATCGCAGGAGAACCGTATAACAGCGAAGATTGAATCACAGGAGACACGTATCTCAGAAATGTCGTCAGAAATAATATCTAAAATTAAAGCACAAGAGGCACGTATATCAGAAATGTCGACACAAATTTCAGCACAGGTATCATCGCAGATCTCTGCACAACTAGAATCGCGTATGGAAGAGAAACTAACGCAGTTTCAGGAAGGGTTCAGTGGTCGACAAGATAAAATGGAGGCCGAGATAGATGCTTTGAAAGATCGGATTCAGGAGTTACAATTGAACCGTCCAATCACTTCAACGTCTACTCTGAAGGTAAAATCCCCAACGTTTGATGGTTCTATTCCATTCCAGGTATTTAAGCTCCAATTTGAGAAGACGTCGGCAGCGAACAACTGGAATGCTGAAGATAAAGTTGCAGCTCTGTTCGTGGCATTGAAAGGGCCAGCAGCCGAAATCCTACAGACGATTCCCGAAGGAGAGCGGAATAGTTATGAAGCATTGATGGCTGCTGTAGAACGACGTTATGGAAGCGAGCATAGGAAACAGATATTCCAAATTGAGTTGCAAAACTGTCACCAAAGAGCGAATGAGACTTTGCAGGAATTTGCCTCGGATGTTGAAAGGTTGGCTCATCTCGCAAATGCGGACGCTCCTGTGGAATACACCGATAGGGTAAAAATCCAGAGTTTTATAAATGGCCTACGGGACGTGGAAACGAAGCAAGCTACATACGCAAACCCAAAGCTGGCATTTGCTGAAACGGTGTCACAAGCTCTGATTCAGGAAACAGCGTCGCTTCTGTGTAAGCCAGTTTTCAAAGCACGCCGTGTGGAAGTAGAAAGGCCAGAGTGGTTAGACGCAATATTGGAGGCGCTGAAAGGATCGCAAAAGCGGAGTGAAAAAGTTATCAAATGCTTCAAATGCGGGAAGTCCGGTTACATTGCACGTCATTGCGATCTTGGTCCTAATAGTTCCAACAATGTGGGTGGCCGTAAACGCAAAGCTGGAGGAGATGAGCAAGAGCGAGTAGGAGGTAGAGATCGAGAGCTAGATCCAGCTATTGAATGCCCTGTGGATATCTGTGTTGCAAATTGGTAAACAATCGAGCAGTCTTACCGTCAGAGGGAATGTGGATGGTAAAGAACGTGTACTGACTGTAGATACGGGCGCATCTCATTCCTTGATCGGATCTGACTTGGTCAACAGGAGAATAAAACCGTTACCTGGAGCAAAGTTGCGTACGGTCACTGGCGAGTATAACCAAGTTCAGAGAGAAGTGATATGTGAAGTCTTGATTGGAAAGGCTACGGTTCTACACAAATTCGTTGTGGCGAAGATCGTTGAATAAGTCATATTGGGAGTGGACTTCTTGGTTGACCATGACATCAAGATCGATATGCAGAGAAGGGTGATGCGTTATGAGAACCAGGATATACCACTTAACTTCAAGTTGGAGAAAGGTTGAGTAGTAATCGAGTAATGGTGGAGAAGACTCGACAAAAACCACGGAAGTTAAAGGCACAGGTTAATAGGTCGAATGGGCCAAATAAAGCAAAATCAAAAGTACCTGCGAGAGAAACACTGGCACTGATAAAACCTAAAAGAAGCAGAAAAACGAAGCAACGAATTTCCGAGAAAGAATGCGAGGGTAGTTTCAAGCCGGAGCTCGCTACTGTTATGAAACGTGGGAACGATACTGATTATGCACAGCCAATCCGTCAAGCGCAAGCTCTACGAAGTAGTTCATTGGCCAAGCAACAGAGTGCGAGGGAACGATCCAGGATAATGAGTAGTAAGATGAAACACAGGTACGACAAGGAAAATAATTTGGAAGGTTTCCGGGAAGGAGATTTGGTACTGCTATACAACCCTTACCGGCGGAAAGGTGTTCCATCCAAATATCGGTGCAGTAGGGAAGGCCCGTACAGAGTTGTGAAGACGATCAGTGATGTCATCTACCGCATACAAGCAATTGGGAAATCACGAAATAGAAGAGTGGTACATTTGGCCATGCTAGCAGCGTTTAGATCGAGAGATTTGTCTGATCGGGACGATCAGACTTAGGTGGAGGGCAGTGTTACGAATATTAGCAAAACTAAGGGGTGCTGCTATCTCTAAGCCGATGCTAAGCAGTGACGTGAATTCACATCCATAGAACAATCATTATGTATCTACATAAACGATACAATAATTGCGTCTACACATATGTACCATGTACGTATACGAGCAGCGGAGAGTCAATGCACAAACATGCATATATCTGAGATACTCCTATAAGTATGCAATGAGAAAAACTATAAAATTGTGCAATTGTAGTTACAGCTGAGACGTTTGAGAGCTGCTGGACTAGTAGATTCTGGAAGCGCCTAGAAGATGCGAAGGTTGAAATCAAAGAGTATAAAAGGCGGTAATTGTAGAGGCGCTGGAATTCAGTTTGATTTGAGATTTCGATTAAGACGCTATCTAGCGAGCAAGAGCAGTATTACTTTGAATAGTAGAGTTTAATTTGAGCTATCAATCAGTTTGGTTATTGAGCAAGCTATTCGTTGCACAGTTTGTGTGTTATTGTGAAGTACTTTAATAAAGGCCATTTTTCCATTATTCAATATTGGAGTTATTTATTCAACAGTTTAGTGATTTGAACTTAGCCGAGGATTGCAAATAAGAGGATTTGCAAGTAAATTCGTTACAATATGTATTTAATTAGCGAGCTTTTGCTCATATTGCTTTATAAAATGGTTTTTGTTATTGATATTAGAGAAAAATTGTAAGTTTACAAACGGCGATGGTTACTAGGACATGTTTCTGAATTTCACTTCTTCATCAGCTAGGTTTTCGGGAGCTGAGCATTGAACTCGAATCTCCAACATTCATATCAGTGCAAAGGCAGATGCTTTTAGCTGCTGCGCCATATGAATGTCCCGTTGTTCGCTGTACAATTGGTCTCTAAGAGTTGCCTTTTTTGTTTCTATTCCTTTTAATCACCATGTAGGCACATACACTCTGTATGTAGTTTATTCCTAATAGTGTGGACATGATTTTTAGGCGCGTTTGAAAGCTTAGTAACATTTGTTCAAGCAAGTTTTTATAGCATTGATGTAAATTATAAACAATATCGGAGCAAGTACTGAGCCTTGTGGCAGCCCAATGTTAACATCAACAACCAATGAAACTGCGTCTCCAATTACCGTCCTCTGCTTTCTGTTACTCAGGTAACTACGAAACCATTCCAAAGCTTTTCCCTTGATCCCAATTTTATCCATTAACTTCAGCAATTCATTTCGATCGATTGTTTCAAACGCCCTCTTTAAGTCTAAGAAGCAAGATACTACTGCCTTTTTATCAGCAACAGCCTCTTTCCACTCTGCAATTACCATGTTCAATGCTGTTTCGCAGGAGTGGCCTTTCCTGAAGCCTGATTGCTCTGGTATGATTATATTATGATCGTCTAGGTATGCTACTAGTTGCTTTTTCACCACTGTTTCCATAATTTTTTCATCAATAGGTAGGGTATTAATCGGACGCAGCTCGTCAGGTTTCATTGTATTTTTTACTTTTGCCACTGGTATTATTGTGGATATCTTCCAGCAGCTGGGAACAATGCCACTATCAAACGATTCGTTTATAATGTCCTTATATAAGTGTGCAATTTACACCATAGAGTCCTTGATAATACCCTCTGACAATAGGTTTTTACCGCCATATTTGTTTTTAAATGATTTTGTTATGTTCATTATATCTTCTAACTCGATACTGGTGAGCTCAAATGTTGCTACCGAGTTGGTTGTTTCACTTTCAACAACAAGTTCAATTGTTTCAATACTATCACTGATTTGGATTATGCTCTGAACAAAGTAACAATTCAAGACATTAGCTATATCGTTGCTATTTTCTAGACATTCTCTGTTAAATACTATTTTTTTAATATGCTCTTTATTGTCTGCAAGTTCCACAGCATCTTTCAAACATTTCCACATGGATTTCATATTTCCTTTATTAATAATCACTTGATCTTCCATGTATTTCTTCTTTTTAAGTATTGTAGTTTTTTTTACATATTTTTTTAATGGCATACAACATGTAGCTCCCGTCCGGCCAATTTGTAGGGAAAATCAAGAGGAGCACGACGCAAATTGGAAGAGAAGCTCGGCCTTAGATCTCTTCGGAGGTTATCGCGCCTTACATTGATTTATTTTATTTTATAATCATCCCAATGCCCTGTGCTAATCGCAATTTTATATAATTAAAATTTTCTTTTATGTAGTACTATTAGTTCACGGTCGTACCACTTATTTCGCAATTGTATATTGATCCTCTTCCCGTATGTCAACGTTTGCATGGCTTCAGACAAGATATCATTCAAAGCCTGAACCCTATTTTCTAACACTATATTAGATATAGAACTAACTATCCGCAGCAGATTTATCAGGTTCTCCGCGCTGTAGTTCTCCCAACAGACGGCATTAGCATATTTTCTCATTCTGCATTATTTTGAAGTAGGTATTTGAAAGCAGATTGTCTCATGATCAGATATTTTATATTCGCTGGCACATTCAATTTTGATCTGGTCATTATTGGCAAATAGTAGGTCAATTTTTGTAGCTGAGTGCTCCGTTACTCTCGTATTAAAATCAATTTTTTGTACCATGGCCATTTGTGCAAACACACTTGTAAGCTGGTTAGAGTACGTGGATGGTATATTCATGTTTATATTAAAGTCCCCAATAATTAGATTATTATGCGAATCTTTAAGGTGCTCTGTGACGATCTCATTTAAATATTTAACAAAATCTGCATCGCTGCTACTAGGTGAGTGATAGATTGCTCCAAATTTCCACTTTAGAGCGCATTTTTTAATTTTTATAATAATACACCATATGTTCATGTCGAAAGACTTATTGCATACAACGTTGAATTCTACTTGTTCATGTATATAAAATAACACACCACCCGTGTGCCTACTGTGTGAATCACAACGGATTAATTTATATGTAGAAATATTTAACTCGGGGTCCATTATATTATCTTTTGTACAAGTTTCGGAGCATACTAGTAAGGCTGGTTGTTTAACTTCGATAAGACGTTCTAGTTCTACTTTATTTGATACAATACTATTATTATTAAGATATATGCACTGCAGGATACAGCCTTGCTTAGTACGTGTAGTATACGCTTTAGTTTTCCGTGATATAGTCACATTATATTTGGTTTGTTGCTAGTATCCCATATGTTTTTTCCTAACATTCAGCTTCTGCTGATATACAGGGCACAATCTGTCCATAGTATCGTGGTTTATATCTAGTCCCATATTCAGATCTTTGTTTGCTCTAATGCAGTTGATACATTTATTAATTGCTGTCTCATTGCAATCGAATGATTAAAAAAAATATTTAAAAAAAATAAAAAAATAATTTTTTTTCAGTGGAATGCCACCAACACATATTAATTTTTTGTCTAATACACTAATACAACCTCAATTTAGGTGATCTCTATCTAAAGACCACTGATCTACATAAACAAATCAATCATTATGTCTACACATATGTACGTACACGCAGCGGAGAGAACACGCACAAACATATGCATATATCTTATCTGAGATGCTCACAAAAGTAGGCAATAATTTGTGCAAGTATCACTCACATATACACGCCCATCTGTAGTTATAGCTGGTAATTTTATAGCCGGTAACTAAGTTAAATTCTAGAAACGTCTAGAAGTATGCAAACGAGGAAATCACACAGTATAAAAGGAGGTAAAGCTGAGAATCAGTAATCAGTTTGATTTACGCACGCTATCTGTCGAGCAGTAGAAGTGTTATTGTGAAGTACTTTAATAAAGGCCATTTTTCATTATTGAATAGTGGAGTTATTAGTCAACAGTTTAGTTATTCGATCGCTAGTAGAAGGTTGCAAATAAGCGGAATTTCACTAAATTCGTTACAATATTATCCATCAATCAGTGACTTTTCTAGCTCAGTATCACGCTCAATTCTCACGGGAATACTCTGGATCATTGAGAGACTTGAGAACCAGAGTTCGCGATATTTTTGTACACACGAGTTGTTATAGGCGGATGTCGCTGTTTTGTTTCATTTAACACATAAGGCTAATGACAAAGTAGGTTTATTGAAGGCAGTGTGGCCAAACTAAAATCAAGAAGTCCAGGGACCTTATCGTGTTATACGATCACGGATGAAAAACTAATTTCACTCAAATGATAAATATGAATCTTTCAAACTATAAAAATTGTAATCAAAAATGAGTATGTATGTTCACTAGGAAACATCTGCATTTATCTGGCTCAAATCGTTGTTGTTGCAATTTAATACAAAAGTTTTTATCTGGCTCATGATCTTTGCAATCATGCCTAATGTAATGTACACGTTCACATATGTCCCATCCCTATGAATTAGATATTAGCTGCCGAATTTGACGGTTGGCCCTCTTATCTGCCCATTTTTTGATGCTCTCCTTCATTTCGTGCCTCCAACTAAACCGACAACCATTCCTAGCAAAAAAGGTTCGGCTTTCGTAGATTTTGTTCTTTATGAAAGAAAAAATCTTGGTATAAAGATAATCTAGTAGTATGCAAACTTGGTCTAAAGCAAAATTGCCAACATTCACATCTAAATATCTTCTTTAATTTCTTTTTTTTTAGAAAACCGGGGTATGAAGATAAAATTCAATACACAATTGCAGAGAAAAAGGATAAAAAGAGTACAAAGGCTCATGTAAATTCGGTATTTTTTAAACAGTTACGGCAGCTATTACGTAAGTATGAACTTAGCTAACCATACATAGTTTAGTTGAATTACAAAATTTACGACGATAGATAGGCCCACCCACTGTCTTAACGAGCTTTTTGGTGGATTTAAAACTGTATAGCCACAAAGTTTGGAATTCGTTTTGAAAGAGGAGAAGAGTAGTGTTATGTATGTTTTGCCTTCGCAAGAACATTCTCTGTGCCTTACGTGGAGCTTGCTGCTTAATAACTTACAGAGACATAACGTCTATTTAAGGACTAACTCGAACCGTTCCGAGAAGGGTTTCAATGTCATTTCGAAACTGTTCGAGAATCACATCGATCGTTTCGAAATTTTTTTCGAAACTATTTCAGACCATTTACGTCTCATTTCGTAAATAAGTATTTCAGGAGAGTATTGGTTACCATCTCCTTAAGAAATCTAGTATATCCTTCCTTTTATGAATCATTGTGGGTTTATCTGCAAACTATTTCGTGATTGCGTGCGCCATAATGTCGGAATCTCTTTGGGACTGTTATTTTATGTTTTAAAAAATTCTTTTCAAAGAATTGTGTGGTGGTCACGTGCATTGCCGATCAAACGGAAGATCCGGGATTCAAGCCCCGTGCGAAGCAACATCCAAAATTTAGAAACACCTTTTTTCAATTGGAAAAAAGTGTTTATAAGCGAGGTCGGCCTTCGGCAGTGAAAAACTCCGAGTGTTTTTATGCCATGTAAAGCTACTCAGTGAAAATTCATCTGCCTTGCAGATGCCGTTCGAAATCGGCGTAAAACATGTAGGTTCCGTCCTGCCAATTTGTAGGAAAAAACTAAAAAAGCACGACGCAAATTGAAAGAGAAGCTCGGTCCAAAAACTCTTCGGAGATTATCGCGCCTAGCATTTATTTATTTATTTATTTATTTATTTATTTATTTATACAGCTTCACTAAGGGCTACACAAACTATTTTGAAAATTTATGTATCGTATTTTCTACATCTCTCGAAACTGTCCATTTCAAAAGTATTCATTTCTTAGTTGGCGGATAGAATAACTTTTCCGCCAATAGCCACATATCGTTCTCTATTAAGGCAACCGCAATTTCTATCGGTTAGTTTGTTACGGTCTGCTGCTACGGTCTACGGCTACGATCCACTTGGGAGCGTGTTCGCGCGAACACACCTAGTGATGTGGCGAAAGTTGCGATAAAAAGTATCGAAAAACAAGGAAGAACACAGACGGGCGATCACTAGCGAAAATTGCCATGAGTTTCCGGCAAGATAAAAAAGTGGAAGGGTGGAAAAATTTGGTGATCACAAAACATCCTCGCCGGCTGTGCACATACGCAGGTAATAAACTCTGCACCGGTTGTGTTGTGTGGACACAAGGCCCAGTTGAAGTAGGTCGGCGTTCGCAGTCACACTTAGTGAGATAAACCTCTTCCTCTACGTTTACGAAGGACACCACCACCTGCGGAAAAGCGTCCGACACCACCTCCCCCTCCAGGGCCAGCAGTACGCTGCCGCGTAATACAATCAACGTCAAAGAGCCAAGTCATCCGGCTCGTACAGGGTAGCGTGAAGCTTTATCGCCACCCGGTTCACTCGGTTACCTCGACCCAAAGCGCCCACCACCACCAACGGCGCCTACTATTATCACGGGCATCACCATCAGTAGTACCTCCCCCAACCCTTCCATTAGCGCCAACCACGAGCGCAACAACCACCAGACGTACCGCCACCACCAGCTGCAACGCACACAGCGGGGCCGCGAACATAGGCCTGCGGCCACTAATGTTAACACCTACACAGGCGGTAGCACCGACAACAATACTAGCCGCATCTTTATCAGCTACGTCCATACCGGCTATAACAATACTAGCGCAACCCTATCAGCTACGACCATAACGGCTACAACAATACTAGCCGCATCTTTATCAGCTACGTCCATACCGGCTATAACAATACTAGCCGCATCTTTATCAGCTGCGACCATAACGGCTACAACAATACTAGCCGCATCTTTATCAGCTACGTCCATACCGGCTATAACAATACTAGCCGCATCTTTATCAGCTACGACCATAACGGCTACAACAATACTAGCCGCATCTTTATCAGCTACGACCATACGGGCTACAATATACCTGCTACAATGACGACCACAGGGCAGCGAACATAGGCCTGCGGCCAGGCCAATTGCGACAACGAATATCAGCGGTTAAAGCGGTGAATTCGTTCCAATACTGAACTAAATATACGTATGTGTAGCCTCAACCTTGTTCTTTAGCAAGCTGCATCCACTTGTATTAAAGTTAACTTATTATACCATGCAAAAAAAAAAAAAGTAGACGTAACGTAAAGTTAAGTAAGGAGGTTTAATTAACTTAGAAGCATAAAAAAAGAAAAAGACAAAACATATCTGAATGGTTATAGGTAGGCAATTTGTACTGCCCATGAAACAAAAAAAAAGTTTCAGGTATTAAAAGTTGCTTTGCGTTACAGTAAAATTTTACTATTACTTTTTAATTAATGCAATTGTTGCGGATATGTTTTTGGAATGAGCAAAAGGTATTGATATTGTTTCTGTAAGGAATAAAGTTTTATTGGTAATTCAAGTTCAATTGCATTATCAGTTAAAACGCATTAAATTTATATTAAGGGATGCAATTAACGAGTAATGCAAATTAACTTACATTATCAACAAAAAAATATATATACTATTTTCTATAATCTTTATCAGTTAACTGTTAAATTTAGTGATAATGTAAGTTACAGTACATGCAAATTTTTATTGCAAATCTTACTAACTGCAGCATGCCCGTGTAAATTGTGAATAATTAATATGGCATCTACTTTATTGTTTTTTTTCATTATCAACCTCAACTCAAGAAGTGAATGCATTGTCGAGTTTAACTTACAAATCATAAAATTTGCAGTGGAACTTAAATTGCTTCATTCTACATGAATATATGTCAAAAATAAATTTATACATATTAAAGTAATATTATTATATACATACATGAAAACTTTCAAATCTGAATTATTTTCTTTGTTCTTTCATTTTATTATTTTAATTTTATTTTTTTTGACTGAGTTGAACTAAACACAAAACAATACCAGCACTGACTGGTACATGCAAAACAGTTTACGTTTCACCTGAACAAGTAAAACGATGTCGTTAGTTTTACTATAAATTTAAAAGTTCACGTTTTACTTGAACAGGTAAATGATTTCGTTAATTTTTCTATGAATTTAAAAGTTCACGTTTTACTTGAACATGTAAATGATTTTGTTAATTTTTCTACGAATTTCACGTTTCACGTTTTACTTGAACATGTGAAACAATTTCTTCGAGGAGTATGATTTACCCCAAATTTAGTCTTAGTTGCGTTTATAACAATTTTCTTAGTACATAGTACATATTAGTGTCATTATACTATGTGTTATACCGAATTGATGTTTTGTTAAACTCAAAATAAGTCTACTACAACAACATATTAATTTTCTAAGGGGGCCCCAATTATCGGAAGTTGTATCCAAACTGTACAGCGCTAAGATAGGTTTGTGAATGAAAAGAGAAAGGGCATTTAACCAAATTTCTACTTTGTATGTAATCTATCTACTATACATAAGCACATTTATTTACATTTTTTTTTGCACCAAGCGCTTATAACCCTTGTCAAAAAAAAAAGGAGGTGACATAAATATAGGTATAGCTTTAAATATTTCTTTCATAGCATACATACTTTAGTAATAATGATATCTGAATAAACTTGTAATTAGAATGGGAATGCTGGCGTCTACATTCTTTTAGAAGGCACTTAGGTAAAACAGGTAAGGGGCCACCGAAATTTAGGTGCGTCGGTGGCCATGGTTTTTTTTGAGGGTGGGACATAGCACCGGGCGTCGCAACACCACCCGCGGCGCCCCCTATATATATTCGGCCCTTTTGTTTATTTACCTTTCCCTTCTTTTATTTTAATTTTTCAGCTTTTTTTTTGTTATTTGATTTCAGAGTAGTAACCGGTCATGTCCGGTTCGGTATTTTTTTGTTGCGTTAGATTTCTTTTTGAATTTGAATTTTAAGTTTCGAATTTAACGGTCTGTCCGTGGCATCCGGTTTGACCGGATGTCGTTTTATTTGAATTTTAAGCGTTTTGAGTCGGTCTTTGCGCTTCTGTCAGGTTTTTTTGAATTTGACAGCTGTTAGTTTTGATAGGCATGATAGGAATTTTTTTTCTGTTTATGGCGCAGGAACAGTAAGGACCCGCCCCAGTCGACAATGACTAGCCAATGTGCACCAACACATCATGCCGACCGCCTTCCTTACTGCTTCCACTGTAAATGCGTTTCCATAACAAGTTGCACCGGAAATCTGTTGAGTTTATACAAAAAAAGTATGTATCACAAGTACATGAGCTTCTCCTGAAACATTTTTTTTTGCAGCAGCATTTTATCTGTTTTACAAGATTTGGTTTTTTTTTTGTTTGTGAAACGGGACTACTGTGATTGTGTGACTAAAAATGCCAGCAAAACGTTCGTTGCCCTTTAATTATTTCACTTTTTTTTTGTTGAATGTTCATTTTCATACTCTAAAATTACTTAAATGTGTGTGTTTATATTTGATTGCCGCAGTGCAATAGCACATTTAATTGACATACAAATCAAGTATTTCAGCCGATTTTGAACCATTTTCGCCCCTGCTCTGTATTTGATAGCTGAAAAAAAAGTTTAGAAAAGCATAAAGCATGCATTTTTATTGAACTCAGAAAAGCTTGCGGCTAAAAAATTTTGCCGCGGAGTTGCAGGGCAAATTTTTTTTTTTTTGAAAACCATCGCTGTTTAGAAAAAAAAAGTAAAATAACTTAGATTTTTACCAAGTGCCCGCAATAACACTTTTTTGGCCATTTCTGAGCTATTTAAATAAATATTTTAATGCATTACGTAGGGCTTATTCCATGGTGACGGGCGTGTTATTTCAACGTACATATATTTTAAGGTTTCATTTGTAAGTGATGTGAACGTTTGTTCCAAACGGAAAACCTTACACCATAAAACCTCCGTTTTGGCGAACCAACCTAAAGTAGCGAAAACACTTTAATGCGTTACACCGCACTTACAGTATATTTCATACGGTGCACATCCCTGTTATAACCTGCATACCACATGCATCATATACATAAGTACATGTCCATTGTGATTTTTCAGGTCACTGCTAGCGCTCAACTTGTGACTTAAAAATGTGATTACATATTAGTCGTCAAAGATGCCAATCCGACACATTTTCTCCCTTTAGTGAGATTTTTTTAAAATAAAAATAAAAGGTTTATTGATACTTGTGACACACTTTACAGTATAAAAAAATATATACTCACTGCCTTGAACTCATAACTGTGTCTGTTACCAGCTCCAGTTACTTTGGGCGGGTGGCTTGGAATCACGTCTTTTCCAACCTCCCACGCATCGCAGCCCTACTCATTGTGTGTGTACATCAGCTGCTCGAAATCACGTCCGTTCCGACGGTACTAATAATCAATAGTTACTTTGGGCGGGTGGCTTGGAATCAAGTCCTTTCCAACCTCCCACACATCGCAGCCCTACTTATTGTGTATTAAATATACATCAGCAGCTCGAAATCACGTCCATTCTGACAGCACTAATAATAAACAATTCCGTTGCTCGGCATCACAGTCCATCCCGACAACTGATTTAATAATATATATACATATTTTATAATATAATTTTGCTTAATATGTATGCTTCCGTAATTTATTCTGTAATCCGTAATTATATTTAGTCTGATTAATTGTAAAATTTGTAGACTAATAAATAAATAAATAAATAAAAAGGTAAACAGTATTTCAGCAAATTTCCAAAAAGTAAGAGGGAATTTTTAAAATGGATAATTTTTTGTTATTTGGTTGAACATAAAAAATTTGAATAATTTTTTTTACCTAATTTGGCTTCTGTTGCTTATCGTTATGGGGTCGTGCATATATGACATCACGCTCTTTGGTGAGAGAGGGGGTCTGCAATTGAGACGAAGTGTGGCATGGGGGACGGGGGGTTGCACTTACGTGATGTCACGTTATTTTTTGCATATTTTCTAGCGTACAAAGTTCATGAACGTTTTCAAATTGGGGGGTCTTCATTCTTGCGATTGGCAGCACTGTTTCATTCAAAGCAAGTAGGATGCCAGCTGTTCACAAAAACATAGGTTTTGTTTTGCAGTGTATTCTTATGTTTACTGTTGGCGATTTATTTTTATCCTGTTGTAATGAACAATTCCAAAAACGCTCCATGTTCTTGTCTTTATGAGGCTTATAAAAAAGCATATCAGATGACGAAAACAAAACAAAGGTTACAAGATGAGACAAACACTCTTTGGGCTAGCCTTAAAAGTCGACCGAATGTGTAAAAGGCCGTTGACGAGGAATTCAAGAAGCGGGTTAGGGGTTAGAATATACTCGCAGTAGGTATGCCTGTCGTAAGAGGCGACTAAAATACCAAATAGATTCAAGGGGTTGTGTTGCGCAACCCTCTCAAGGGGTTGCCAGCGTAATATATAGCTTCTCCAACCCAATTGTCAACCTCACCTATCCGTGGCGAATCCTGTTTCATTAACAGCCGAGGCGCTGGCGAACCCCAAGTCCTCATGGATGTAGGGGGTGGGAGGGCGGGATGGCCTAGAAGGTCGCATGTGGTGATACCAAATCGTTCCCGAGATGGTCGGGCTTGGTACCGGAACGTACGGGATCTGCATCCGGCAAAGAATCATCAACATCGATAACACTCCCCAAGGCCTTCGGGGAGTGTCCTTATTGCTACAACAACAACAACAACAACAACATCAACATCAAGAAATTAAATCGCATAACAACAAATACTAAAGCAAATTTGTGAGCTTTTGCATGGCATTGCCCTCAACAAGCGAATCCTCTGGCGCATATACAGCTCCGCCAAAATTTCCTTCTTTTCCTCAGCAAGAAAATATTTTTAGGTGATATATGTACATATATCGATACATACATCAATAATATATTTACAGAAAATTTACGTAAAAAGACGTTCAAAATATTCTCAAGTAAAATCAAAAATCGCGTGACGTCATATATGCACGACCCCTAAGAGACAAAAAACTCTACAAGTTAATCAGAGAAGATAGGTATAAATCCAATAAATTAAGGACCAATTTTTCAGTGTGAGCTTAAACTCCAGATATAGTTAACCCTGCCGATTTGTTCACTTAAACTAAAGTGGTAAGGTTAAACTCCAGTCAACTTTAACGGAAGTTTAAACTTCCCCTGAAAAACCGGGCCTTAATGAAACATATGTATACTATTGATGAATGAAATTAAGACAGTTTTTGCAGAGCACAATATAGCGTAGGAAACCAATTTAGGGGCATTCCATAGTAACGGGTGGGACATTTTGACTCGACTTTGACTCAAAATATAAATAATTTCACTTTATTTTACTTGTAGTTATAGAAGTTTCGTAATTTTAGCATTTAAAGATGAATACTCATTTAGACGAAAAATTACCGTTTTTTAAGAGTAACGGTGGAACACTTTTCAATTTCAGACAAACTAAACAAACCTTTTCGTAACTGTATATTTCACAAAGAAAAAATAGAAGCTAAATCTAGCTTGTGACGGGCGCGACAAGTTGGCACACTTGCTAACCGTATTATGGCTTACTTTATGAAAAATTTAACTAATGTATATAACGTTGTAGCCCTTATTATAACTGAAATCTTTCACATAACTTTGGTTAACAAAATAATTGGGAAAATTTTAGAATAGCACCCCCCGAGTTCGGGGTAAAACTTGGTATCAAATGAAAGAGGGAGCTGTGCCGATCACAAATATATATATTTTAAAGTGCGCAAACTTATAATTTAAAAGTTATTTGTTGTTAAAGTTTGCAAATTTAGCAAATTTCTATAGCACTTTAAATTACAATTTACACATCTTTCAAAACCTTAATCCACATACATACATATCTATATAAATTGGCAACGATGAACTTAAATTGCATTTTTGTATATTTCACATTTCATTTTTGCATTGTTTTTACTTATTATAAATGTTTTTATTAAATCAATCGCGCTTTTGTAGCAACATGCACATTTATATATATGTATATATATTTTATTGATGACATTACAAAGCTGTGCTGCCACATAAACAAAAAAAAAAACAAATATAAATATTACCTTACCACCATTCAGTTAATAAAAAAAACGTAAAATATATATTTTTACTACTCATTTTGAAAAGTTGAAACACCTTTCCGCGTAGGTTCAACCTTTGCGTAGTTCAACCTTCTGCGCAGAAGGGTGTACTACGCAGAAGGACATCACCGTGGCGGTAGCCACTGTTATATCACACACCCGGACTTGGCATGGCGTAGCCCAGGGTTATTTTCTATAAGCGCGGCCGAAGGCCGCCTATGCAGAAAGGTGTTCTACGCAGAATTACTGTGCATGGCGCAGCCGGTGTTGGATCGGCTAACATAACAATAAACATAAGAGTTATAAGGTAATATCAGCTTGTTCACGAATGCAAAAAAGAGATTTTTCAAATTTTTGGTAAATAAAGACTAGAAAAGTTAAAGATATACATATATACATCAGATGAAAGGTATTTTTATGAGTTATTTTTAGATTCTGCACTTGTTCCGTTTTTTAGATGTGGCAGCACAGATTTGTAATGTCATAAAATATATATACGTATACACATATAAAAGTTGTATAGAAATTTGCAAACTTCAACAACAAATAACTTTTAAATTATAAGTTTGCGCACTTTAAAATATATATATTTGTGATCGGGATAACTCTCTCTTTCATTTGATACCAAGGTAAACCCCGAACTCGGGGGGTGCTAAACTAAATCGCTGCCAAATAATTTCGCTCAGTGTATGTTTTTAATTAAATTAACACACTCTGGTACTCCAAGTCTACTTTGAGCTATTGTTTTGCGACATCAAGTATGTTGCCGGTGCTTGTGAAGTGTTCGTTAATATTTAAGTAAATGCTTTAAGTACGAGGGTAGTTTGATAAGTTCATGAAAAAAATTATAAATTAAATATCTCTTAACTCACTTCACATACACGGTATAAACTTTATAAGCTTGAAAAATTCAATAGAAATTCCGAGAAGTTTGTATCTCTCACTCCGTTCTATCTACTTCTGCTTCAACTTATTTGCCCTTCCATCTACCTCTTTTCCGTATAATTCCGCTTCTTCCGTCTACTCTATATTTCTTTTTTATAATTCCTCTCACTTTCTCTTTTTCCGTAATCTGGTTCCTAAGGATGGAATTTATTTAAACGCGTATCTTATATATTAAGGATTTATTGTAGATTAGTGCATATGTAAACGTGGTCTTAAAGGCCTAATAAAAATTAAAAAAAAAAGTATATACTGTAATTTAGATCAGCTACCCGATGGCAATTCAAAAAAACTGCATCAAAAATCTACTCAGCTGTTAACGTACGATGCTGCTCCGAAAATCTTCTGTGTTCGGGCTTTAAAGAGTGCATATTACCTTACATAAACTACAGATATACATGTATACTGCAAATATGAGATGCAGGAGATGATAGAAGTAAATAAACAACTGAAAAGGCTGTTCACAAAAAGTTTAGACCCTGGGAGAAATAGGCGACCAAGACAACTGAGAGTATGAAAGCAGCGCAAGCTAAGAAAAAGTCAATCAGTTTCATTTTAACACGGTATAAGTGAAGTACGCGAATATTTTAAATTGTGAAGATCTATTACCATAGTAGTGCTGTTAATAAAGAGCATTTTATATACGGAACATTTGTTATTTTGTGTTACATTTATTCGAACAGTAGGGCAGAACTATCGTGCATTCCCTAAAGTTCGCTACAATAGTTGTACACATGCATATAGCAAATATGAGCTTATTCAACTACGCGTTTTTATACGTTACGAAAAATCAAGCCTTCCTACACTTATTTCTCTGAACACATTGAAGGGTTTCCCTTACCTTGCTGCCAAATATGGATGTAGGTATGCATACTTTCTGGGTCTCTGTCTTGCTCCATTTGCATAACATAACCCAAGCTGAACCTCCAGCGCGAATACTCCAATGAAACAATCGCCTTACTCAGTGACAGTCAGGCCGCCCTCAAGGCCATCTCGGCGTTGGAAATAAAGGTAGCAGTGGTCCTTGAGTGCGTTGGAAAGCTAAACCAACTAGGAGTACACAACGTACTACTGTTGGCCTGGGTCCCAGGCGACAGGGGAGTTGAGGGTAATTAGCAGGCGGACAGCCTGGCAGAGAGACAGCAACGATACGACCCATCAGTCCCGAGCCGTTCCTGCCAGTAGGTTCACAGGAATTTAGGGATATTTATTAGTAGAAGAGAGGGAAGAATACTGGCGCAATATGCCAGGCCTGAGACGATCTAAGTTACTGTTAAGGGGTTATAGCACAACTCGATATATGGCACTAATAGGCCTCTCGAAAGTTAACCTTAGAATCCTAACAGCTATTCTTACAGGGCATTGTAGATTGAACAGCCACATGCAGAAACTGGGCATACTATCGAACAACACATGTCGATTTTGTGATCGATCAGCGGAAACGGCGGATCATATCCTCCTGGAATGTGATGAAATCTCAAGACGCAGGGCTAAGTTTATGGGCTCACCACGGCTAGAGCATTCTCATATTATAACGGCTTGGATGAGGTGCTGTGAAGAAGATGAGGGCACAATAGACCAATGGTCGCAGTGCGATCCTCAATTAATTATCTATCTATAACCAGCCATCGATACATTTGCTTTTACTCGTATCTGCTTGAAGGTCATCATTAAACTTTCTTTGATACACACCATTTGCTTCAAAACCATAATTCTTCAGGAGATTCTCTCTCTAGCACTCTCAAAGGGCTATCCCAATTTTTTTGCACCTCGCTCTCATGATCGCATTACCCACCTCTTTACATAGGCCAAATAATACAAAATAGATCTGCCGCTAGAGCTATCTTCTCCAGCAAAGCTTTTTGTTTTTTTTTTTTGGTTTCGAATGGTCCAAAGAAATTTTTCATACTTCTTGCGAAGTTGATGTCACTTGGAAAATCCGTATAATCTTTGCAGGGGACTTAAATAGTAACATCTATCGTAACCGATTGGTAGATATACTTTTTAGAACATCTTCTTATAACGCCACCTATTGGACACTTAACTACCTAGCGGGGTGGAAAGTTCTTCGGGATCTACCCAATTATGGCGCCATCGCTTATAGCTTATCTTCGAAACCCAGTGATATATTGAAAATCTTACCATCCTGTTTCATATCCCTGTAGGTACCTTTCATGCTGCTAGGATTCTTGAAATGGAAACCGCATCATTCTCAAACTTTAAAAGGCGGCGTTCAAACAAAGCGTGGGATCAGTTTGATTTTAAACGTCGTGAATAAAGTAAAATGAAGACACTCAGGGCTGTCATGGAATCAAATTGTTGTCGAAATCAGATTTAAAAACGACAAAAAATTACTTTGAAAATCCAATATTATCGGTTTAATGTTCGAATTGGAATTAGTGTCGGTTTTAGGTGTCACAGAATTCGATAATATCGATTTTGCTATCGGAAACAAACCAATCAGCATGGTTCAATATGGTTGGCTAATCTGTACAATAACAAAATATGTCTGTTCAAATTGTCAAAATCTGTGTATTGGTGTTGGTGCGGATGGTATGGAATGGAAACATAAAACTTAGCGGTTTTTGTATGTGTAGGAAAATGTTGCCAATGTACTGGTTTCATTTTGAGTTTGCCATCTCCTTTTAACAATCCCATCGACCATGTAATCAGGGATGCACCTTAACGTTAAGCTAATCGTTTATCAAAAAATTTCCACCGTTTCCGTTGAAACACTTCGAAATATTATCGATAAAGAAATTATCAAGATAAATTGTATCTCGTTTTTAACCGAAACGAAAAGCTTTCGTTAACGTTAAAAACGTTAACGAAAACGTGATATTTATGTTTGAATTGTGCTGGCAATGCTATAGCCATGGTGAAGCCGTAAGGTGGCAACAACGAGCGCACATACACACACAAACTCTATGTAATTTGTTTGTGTAATTCGTTGGTGGTAATGTCAAAAATACTCTGAGAAATGTTCGTACTGTCAAAATTCATGAGAAAAGTTGCAATCAGCTTGGATAATGCTTTCACCTTTAATGACTCGGCCATCAATCAGCTTTGCCAGCATAGTTTGAAATTAATAATCAACATAAACGATTTGATTTCGTTTTGATATGGCAGAAAACGAAACGAAATCATTTCGTTAATTTGACGATCTTAACGTTAATAAACGAAACGAAATGACTTCGTTTCGTTTATTAACGTTGATTATCGTAACGAAATGATATCGTTTCGTTGGTTAAGCATGCCTGAAATAAATAAAATCAGCTGACGAGATGAGCCAACCATATAATTGAGCCATGCCAATCAGTTAAATGCCGTTGGATTTCATTTGTTCATAGTTGTTTTTCTCTTGCAGTTGAATATTTTCTACCAATGTAAGTAAATGAAGGTTTATTTTATAAAAATAAATGTAAATTTACATATATTTTGATTCCTAATAGGGGAAAGCATAAAAATTCAATGCAAAGTAGTATTTTGATTGAATTTATGGAGAAACATCCAGATATTGCAAAGGGCTTCAAGAAGCCCATCATCTAAAATCGTTGACACCGCCCTTCTACCTACACTTATGCTAGAATCCTTGCCAACTGATCTTTGATAGGATCCTTAAGCTAAAAATCGTAACGTAGCTGCTAGTTGCAGCACTGTCCAATACCTTTCGGAAAGCCTCTTTGTTTATGCGATAGTATGCAATGAAACTGCAAATACACTATAAATATTTAGAAACCCAAATTAATAAATATTTTTAATTACGCTGTCTCTGGCAACACAAATGGATTGCTGTGATTCCTCAAAATTTCCTTTTGACCTCGCAACTTTTTTCTTCCAATAACATAGATGCTGCAAATGCTGATGCCATTTTGATCTCAATAAATTTGTTTATTTCTGATTAGATGCAAAAAACAATCATTTTATAAAATTTTGCCGAAAAAACTAACATCAATCTTGCCGGTGCACCGATAACACTGCAAAAAAAAAGGACGTGTGGCACTCGGGGACTGCCACGGTAAAGCTATTGCATATTATCAACTTATGCAATTATAATATTTATGCAACATTTTGTTTTCTTTGATATTAATTCAAGTTTTGTCTTTGATATTAATTCAAGTTACACTTTTTAAGCGTGGTGACCGATAAGAAAACAAATTTTTTACTTTTATTGAATATAGCGTGCAGGTCATCTGGCATCTGGCGGTTACCAGTGCCATCTACAGCGCAGTAGTGAAGATAAATGTACACCAAAGACAACAACCAATATTCGCATAAATAGATCCAATTTTATGTAATCAGCCTGTTGCTAACACCGAAACTTTTTCGAACCTTTTTTGACAAATATCCGTTACGGTTTTTATTGATTTAGTCGCCAAGCCCGCGATAAAATCTATGCAATAGCTTAACAACTGATTCGAACATCGCTCTTATTTATATTCGAAAAGAGCAAAACCAATACGGTTTTATGACACCAATTTAAATGGTTTGTAATACCGACAAAGCCCAAAACCGACTTGGATTCCATGACAGCCCTGACTAATTTCTGAACTATTCTTACAATTTTTAATGTTGGTGAATAAAGCTTACTAAAGACAATTTGGTAAAAGTCTAGTTGAGGGGTCGACTGCTAATACGCTACTAAAAATATCGAGAGAGATGTCAAAAGACGCGTATTGACCTCGACAACAATATCCGAAGGCGGAAAAGAAAAATTGTATCTCTGTCCGGAGATATTTGCAGTTGAAGTTGGCGATTTTCATGTGGTTGTTGTAATGTGGTACCCACAAAAAAAATTGTGAACATAAGTGTTTTGCGCGGATATAGTTTTGGTCTCCAAACCGGTGTTGGACCCACCCAGGGTAATTTTTTATAAGCGCGGCCGAAGGCCGCCAACGCAGAAAGGTGTTCTGCACAAAAATACTATGGATACCACCCCCGGTTTCGGAAGGACCCGCGGGTCATTTTTCGGTTTTTCGTTAATATCTTTTGAACGAGTTAAATTTTTTATTTTCCGCCTTCGGATTGTTAATACTGATGTCAAGACGCGTCGATTGACACCTCTCGATATTTTTGGTAGCGTTTTAGCAGTCGACACCTCAACTAGACTATTACCGACAATTTAAACGGAAGTATGATTTTATTAGTATTTTCGGAAAAATACGTGCATACATACACACATAAACATATGAACACTTTCAAAGTGTATAGAAGTGATATTTTATAGTACAATAAAAAATAAAACCAGGACGACATTTTTACACTAAAACTAACGCTAAGCACTTGCATACACACACCCCCTCATCCCCCTTTTTAACATCTTCTACGTCTGCGTCTACGTTTCGGACAACAAACATCATCAGAAAAGCAGTCATGCATTGCCTTACAGCCTTTTTGTGATGCACCACATCCATTTACATAATCCCAAAACATTTCGAGGTTCAAACCAACTTTACGTTCAATTCGATGATATTTCCTGCGAATCATATGAAAATGATCAGTGGCTTGACCAACAAAAGCCAATATGATCAAACTAATTGCTGTAGTTGTTAAGCCCAATATGAGTGTTTCATAATTGTTATAAGTCATTGGAGACATTCCCATAATAAGCAGTGTAGATTTAATCAAACGCCAAAATAATTTCTCCAATGTGCACCACACAATAATTGCGCCAAATTCCGTTAGTAAAATTGTAATAATCGTCTCCACAATCACTTGACAAAAATATGGCAAATGCATATAACGTACAGGATATAAACAAAAATCGGAGATTAAATCGAGTAGAGCTATGAGAAAAATCCAACTGGCCAGCGAGGGTGCAGGCGAACACAGATCCTTCTCCTGTTCGAAAAAGAAAGATGTGCGTAATACAATTTGAAAGAGACCCGCAATGACAATGGCTGTTGTGACTGTCATTTGGACTATCCGCTGCAAAATTGTATAAATTCAATTTTAACTTATAACTTCGAATTAGTGGAGATATACACTTAAACTCACTTTAATTTTGATTTCCTTTCTAAAATTAACGTGCAAATTTTTTAATTATGATTTTTTAATTTTTTTTTTTTTAACAAAACAATTTTTTTTATAACAAATAAAATTGAAAACTAAAAACTTCTGTTTTGAAAAGTATTCCAAGGCAAAGTTGAACCGTTTAATGCTACTTTGTGAAATTATTTAGCGATGATAGTTTGCGAAATTATCGATTGGTAGCAATAACTTATTGTTTTGCAGTATTTTTAGATAGCAAGTTTAAGTTGGCTGGTGACTGCAGTGTATTCCAAGCGGAAGTTGCTGCGATTAAGGATGCGGTGGATGGAATGCTATCCAGTACTACTACGGTTAGGGAATTTAACATCTACTCTTACAGCCAAGCGGCTATTAAGGCCTTGAGTTCAACTACTACAGTGCGATCGAGGGTGGTCTGGAATTGCCTGACCTCGCTTGCGATTGCATCGAACTATTTTATAATTACGATTATCTGGTTCCCTGGTAACTATCAAGCGGATATCTTAGCCCGCAGCGGTATAACTGAACTAGATGAAGATGGCTGTAGGGATTTTGGTATCCCGTTGGCCACCTGTGGAATGCTCCTCCATAGCTGGGCCTCGAGTCAGCTCAGAAAACGTTGGGCGGACACCACGTCTTGCAGAGTAGCAAGATCTTTCTGGCCGAAAGTGAATGGCAGGAGGTATGCTGAAATAATTGGGTTCACTAAGGCTCACCTATCAATGGTCAGTGGAGTTTTGACAGAGCACTGTCCCATGGGTAACCATGCGGTACGTCTGAATATACTGGAAACTCCATCCTGCTGTAGCCGTATGGAGTATGATGAGGTGGAATCACCAAATCACTTTATGCTTGATTGCCCATCTTTTGCCAGAACTATGTGAAAGTACTTCGGTTGCGACTCACTTGGATCTCCCGAGGATTTATTCAAGGTTGAGATCGGTATCATTTGGAACTTTATCGTTGCTACCAAACGATTCTCTAAGTAGCTAGATCTACGTCACCGTTATTATACTCAGCTGAGCAGAGATATACTCTGTGAATATTAACTTTGTTTGCATAACGGCACCCCGTAACGGCATAAACTAATCGAGATAGATATAGACTTCTATATATCAAAATGATCTGGGCGGAAAAAGAACATATCCGTCTGTCTGTCCGTGAACACGATAACTTGAGTAAATTTTGAGGTATCTTAATGAAATTTGGTATGTAGGTTCCTGCGCACTATTTAAAATGAACGAAATCGGATTATAATCACGCCCACTGTTTCGATATCGAAAATTTCGAAAAAACCGAAAAAGTGCGATAATTCATTACCAAAGACGGGTAAAGCGATGCAACTTGGTAGGTGGTTATCATCTTATGACTCAGAATAGAAAATTAGTAAAATTTTGGACAATGGGCGTGGCACCGCCCACTTTTAAAAGAAGTTAATTTAAAAGATTTGCATGCTGTAATTTGGCAGTCGTTGAGGTTATCATGATGAAATTTGGCAGGAACGTTACTCCTATTACTATATGTGTGCTAAATAAAAATTTGAAAAATTCGGATGACGAACACACCCACTTAAAAAAAAAAAATTTAAATCAAATTTTAACAAAAAAATTTAATATCTTTACAGTATGTATGTAAATTATGTCAACATTCATCTCCAGTAATTATATGGTGCAACAACTACAAAAATAAAAGAAAATTCCAAAATAGGCGTGGCTCCGCCCTTTTGCATTTAATTTGTCTAGAATACTTTAAATGCCATAAGTCGAACAAAAATTTACCAATCCTTCTGAAATTTGGTAAGGGCATAGCTTCTATGACGATAACTGTTTTCTGTGAAAATGGGCGAAATCGGTTAAAGCCACGCCCAGTTTTTATAGACAGTCGACCGTCTGTCCTTCCGCTCGGCCGTTAACACGATAACTTGAGCAAAAATCGATATATCTTTACTAAACTCAGTTCACGTACTTATCTGAACTCACTCTATCTTGGTAATAAAAATGGGCGAAATCCGACTTTGACCACGCCCACTTTTTTGATATCGAAAGTTTCAAAAAATGAAAAAAATGCCATAATTCTACACCAAATACGAAAAAAAGGATGAAACATGGTGATTGGATTGTTTTTTTGACGTAAAATATAACTTTAGAAAAAATTTTGTAAAATGGGTGTGATACCTACCATATTAAGTAGAAGAAAATGAAAAAGTTCTGCAGGGCCAATCAAAAACCCTTGGAATCATGGCAGGAATACTGTTCGTAAATAAATAGCGGTACCCGACAGATGGTGTTCTGGGTCACCCTGATCCACATTTTGGTCGATATCTCGAAAACGACTTCACTTATACAACTTAGGGCTACTCCCTTTTAAAATACTCATTAACACCTTTCATTTGATACCCATATCGTACAAACACATTATAGAGTCACCCCTGGTCCACCTTTATGGTGATATCTCGAAAAGGCGTCCACCTATAGAACTAAGGCCCACTCCCTTTTAAAGTACTCATTAACACCTTTTATCTTATACCCATATCGTGCAAACACATTCTAGAGTCACCTCTGGTCCACCTTTATGGCGATTTCTCGAAAAAGCGTCTACCTATAGAACTAAGGCCCACGCCCTTTTAAAATACTCATTTACGCCTTTCATTTGATACCCATGTCATACAAACACATTCCAGGGTTACCCTTGGTTCAATTTCCTACATGGTTATTTCCTCTTATTTTGTCTTCAAAGCTTTCAGCTGAGTATGTAATGTTCGGTTACACCCGAACTTAGCCTTCCTTACTTGTTTTTGTTGTATATGGTATCACAACGGACCTTCGTGTTGTCAAAGTGAGCTTTCCTAATCAGGGCAGCTACCACCTAACCTAACCTAGATAGCGAAAGAAATGTATGAATTATTCAATAATTAGAATGCAAGTTTGCGCAGAACACATTTCTGCTAAGGCGGCCTTTACTTATAAAAAATTACTCTGGGTGGGTCCAACACCGGTTAGGAGATTAAAACCATATCCGCGCAAAACATTTACAATTTTTTTTGGTGGTACAACAAAATAATCAAAACTACAATAATCACATGAACATTTTCAGTTTCCGCTTTCGGATTCGTCGTCCTGGGAACAAAGCGCGTCTTTTGACACATCTCTGTTGTTGTTGTTGTTGTAGCGATAAGGTTGCTCCCCGAAGGCTTTGGGGAGTGTTATCGATGTGATGGTCCTTTGCCGGATACAAATCCGGTACGCTCCGGTACCATAGCACCATTAAGGTGCTAGCCCGACCATCTCGGGAACGATTTATGTGGCCACATTGAACCTTCAGGCCATTCCCTCCCTCCATACCCCCAAGTTCCATGAGGAGCTTGGGGTCGCCAGAGCCTCGTCTGTTAGTGAAACAGGATTCGCCGCGGATAGGTGAGGTTGACAATTGGGTTTGGAGAAGCTATATATTGCGCTGGCAACCTAAAAGGTTGCGCTACACAGCCATTTGAATCTGGTATTTTAGTCGCCTCTTACGACAGGCATACCTACCGCGGGTATATTCTGATCCCCTAACCCGCTGGGGTAACACATTGACACATCTCTCGATATGTTTGGTTTAAGCAGTTGAGAGCTGAAATAAAGTATATCAAATTTTCTTCATCTCATGAAATTTTCAAAAATATTGTGGAAAATTTGAAGACTTTTAGATTTATTGTTATTGGTTTGTTAATAAAATAATCAGATTTCCTATATAAATTTTTCACTTCAATAATCGGTAATTATGAACAAGCTTTAGATTTGCCAATTTTTTTTTCTTAGAAAAAATACCTCTAGAGTGTAATCTCTAATTGGGATCACGAAATAAAAGAGAAACGCGGTCCAAGACCACGTTTACACATGCAATCTACAATAAACCAACAGATAATCTACGCGTTTATCTAAGTTCCATCCCTGGGAACTAGTTTTTCTGTCAAATTTTCACGTGCCTCTTTTATTTTGTGCTTCCAATTAGAGATTACACTGTAGAGGTGGAACTTTTTCTATGGAAAAAAATTGGCATCTCTAAAATTTTTTCATAGTTACCGATTATCGAAGGGAAAATTGTATAAGGTAAATCTAGTTATATAACACTGGGCCACGAATTTCAACTTTTTCTCTTTACCAGAAACGCCGTTATGAAATTCGTATGTAAAACCACCCCCTGATTTCGAAAGTCGAGTTCATTTTTGATTCTATGGTACCGTTTTTGAGATATTTGCAATTTACCGTTATTCGAAAAAACCAAAAAGATGGCTCCATTTAATTACGTATATCTCACGAACGGGTCAAGAAATTGCAAATAAGTTTACAGAATCGGAAAGACGATAAAATTTTCTATAAATGCATCATACATTGTTTCTTGCTCAACCAGATAGTTTTCGAGATATTAGCTTATCATTTCATATCTTTGTTTTTTTTTTATTAAAAAATATGAAAAAAATTACTTTTTGCGAGGGGAGCATTCCAAAACCACAACTTTTTTTCCAAATATTTTTTATTTACGTAAATCTCTGTTTAATTAGAAAAAAGATAAGCTATCATCGAAGAAAATCGATGCAAAACTACGTAAGTTATAAGCGATCAAATAAAAATACCCAGGTTGCGCAATTTCAACGTATACCTCAAAACGTATATATGGTATAAAGAAGAGTGAAATATCTAGCTATGCTCTGTTTCTATTTAAATAAAAAAAAAAATAAATGTAAGGCGCGATAACCTCCGAAGAGATCTAAGGCCGAGCTTCTCTTCCAATTTGCGTCGTGCTCCTCTTGATTTTTCCCTACAAATTGGCCGGACGGGACCTACATGTTTTATGCCGACTCCGAACGGCATCTGCAAGGCAGATGAGTTTTCACTGAGAGCTTTTCATGGCAGAAATACAATCGGAGCGCTTGCCAGACACTGCCGAGGGGCGACCCCGCTTAGAAAAATTTTCTTCTAATTGTTTCTATTTAGTTAAAAGTTCAATTTATGAATAAAATTACCCATATTTTTAACTTTTTTTTTTAAATTTATTTATGTTTATACTATATTCTAACAATCTTTATCTTAATTTTATTTTACTATGTAGTCGAAATAATTATGTTTCGACTTTGACGCTTATTCAGTTTAGGATCGGTTTCTCTTATGAGAAACCAGCAGTAATCACCCATCATTGCGACGTCCCAGAATCCTTGATATCGATTTTCAATTAATTTCATTTGCTGATGAAACCTTTCGCCATGTTCGTCACTTTCGTCGCCAAGATTTGCCGGAAAAAAGCTCAAATGTGAGTGCAGAAAGTGAATTTTTAACGACACATTTACGCCTGGAAAGAAAATATTAGTTAGGTAAACAAGTTATAGGATTTTGGGAAATTAATTTTAATAGGCCTTTAATATTTACCCATTTTCGCATAATTATTGATTAAGTCATTCACTATCTGCTCGTAGTTAAGGCTTTTGTGTCTACCGAGAAAAGAAGCAACGACCTTTTCAAAGGATTCCCACGCTGCTGCCTCAACTGATGAGAGTAGTCCTTTGAATTGATTATTGTTGATAAACTTTTTTATTTGTGGTCCGACAAAAATACCTTCCTTTGTCTTGGCTTGAGAAATATCTGGAAAAATTGTTTTCAAATAGTCGAATGCTTCGCCTTCTTTGTCCAAAGCCTTAACAAAGTTTTTAATGAGACCGAGCTTGATGTGTAAGGGTGGAAGTATGATTTTCTCTTTCTTGACAAGAGGGGTGTATTTGATGTTATCCACACCAACGGTAAACTCGACTCTTTCCGGCCAATCCTTTCTGACGTAGTGGTCCTTACGAGCTCGGCTACCCCACTTGTAGAGGAAGCAGCAGTGCTTGGTGTAGCCACTTTGTAGACTGCATAGCATTGCAACGACTTTGAGATCAGAACATATTTTCCAATCATGCTCTTCATATTTGATAAATTTGAGTAGTTTTTGCATTTCCTCGTAGGTTTCCTTTGTATTTACTGCATGTGCGATCGGGATAGAAGGCTTTTTGTTACCAATATGCAATAATACAGCCTTCAAACTCAGTTTATTGCTGTCTATGAACAATCGCCACTCTTTTGAATCATATATTTGACCAAACTCTTTGAATAAACCAGGAATGTCGTGGCAGTAGCATATACTGTCTTTCTTGGTATAGTGTTTGGAAAATGGTTCGTGACGAGTTCTACAATATATCACCTTAACATCGGATGACACAAATTTAAATTGTTGCATACGAGAAGTGTGGATCTCGGCCTTTTCCTTGGATAGTTCCAAATCTCTTATCCAATCATTAAGTTGTGCTTGTGACAGAACGTTTCTCTCGTTTCCCATGCGAAATTCAGTACAACTTGATTCCCCGCACTCAGATATTACTGTTGACAATAGAACTGGATCCGCAACTGCCGTTGAATGTAGTACTGGTAATGTCACTGTAGGTACGCTGGCATAGGTTACTCTTCTTGATCTTCCAACGCCAAGTACTTTTGTTTGACAAATATAACACTATTGAATGGCAAGTAGGTTCTCTCCATATCATTGGTGTATCAAATTTTATTTGTTGTCTTGATTCCGATTGAATCAATTCTACTCGACACGATGTACACAAAGTGTTCGGTGTCCGTGGTTTTTCAGCATTTTTAGGCTCAATGCCAAAATACTTGGAGTATAAAGTTTTGATATGATCTGAGAACACTCGTCGTCGCCTTATGATAGTATATTGGCCACACATGAAACAGAACATATCTGGATCGTTATTACACTCAAATTCTCTCGTCCTTTTACTCATTTTATTTATTTTTTTTAATAAATCACTGTTTTGTAATTTGACTTATGAACTGAACTATCTCCGGCGAGCCTTGCAGATGTTATGAAGTTTAAAGGCGCATTAACTCATATTTATACTCGGAACAAGAATAAAATTGAAAAAATTAAATCTTACCTAGACAGAAAGGTTCCTTTTTATACGAAGTCGGGAAAAGAAAATACTACCTGCTTTAGATGTAGGCTTTAAAAATTTTCTTTGTCTAATAATTTTGAAAATCTACCTGCATACTTACCCATAAGTGACGGAAATACATGTTTATAACTACATGCCTACAGCAGGTTTCGAACCCAACCACTCTTCCTTTCGATGCAACCACTCTACCTACTATAAAACAATTCGAGTATTAAAAGTACTATTTGATTTATTTAAAGAAAAAGTATTATCATTGCTATGGTGTTATTCGTTTATCCGGATAATATCCCATTTGCACTTTATACCTTTTATATATGTATGTATACATACATTGAAGTTGCGCAACCTGGGTATTTTTATTTGATCGCTTATAACTTACGTAGTTTTACATCGATTTTCTTCGGTGATAGCTTATCTTTTTTCTAATTAAACGGAGCTTTATGTAAAGAAAAAATATCTGAAAAAAAAGTTGTGGTTTTGGAATGCTGCCCTCGCAAAGAGTAATTTTTTCATATTTTTTCATAAAAAAAAACAAAAATCCGAAATGATGAGCTAATATCTCGAAAACTATATGGTTGAGCAAAAAACAATGTATAATGCATTTATAGCAAATTTTATCGTCTTTCCGATTCTGTAAACTTATTTGCAATTGCTTGACCCGTTCGTAAGATATACGTAATTAAATGGAGCCATCTTTTTGTTTTTTTCGAATAACGGTAAATTGCAAATATCTCAAAAACGGTACCATAGAATCAAAAATGAACTCGATTTTCGAAATCAGGGGGTGGTTTTACATACGAATTTCATAACGGCGTCTCTGGTAAATTTTGGCCGTCGACCAGTGTAATTAAAGATTACGAGTTAAGTACGAAAGTGAAGATAGTCTCGTTATATGTAAACTAGGTCTTAGGTTAGTTAGCTCGGAAAGTTGACACAAGGAACATAAAGATCTGCAGGAACAAAACACGGTGTTCTATCTCCTCTAAGTGGTAATAAACGAGCCTCTGGTGGTGCTAAAACCCAGTGAATGCCAAGTGCTTGCCTACGCAGATGATCTGCCAATCCTGTTCAGGGGTAAATTTCCGGATCTACCGGTTGTTGCTGGTTACTCTCGCTAAGGGAAGTCAACAGGATTTATGACATGGTAGTTAAGCCGATTCGGCTCTATGGAGTGCTTTTCTAGGAGGAATTTATTCGAAACGGCTAGCATTACCAAACTGTCAGTGTGAGTTCAATGAACAACGCTATTTAGTATCAGCGGTGGACTTCGAACAACACCTACTGCGCCGACTTCGTCCCTAACAGGACAGACTATTGTGTGCCTACAACAGGCCCTGTGCAAGTTTCATATCAGTCATTCTACCGAAAGAGGACTGTGGAAAGCGACTCAACTGGATCTGTGTACCGGCTAGCTGGCTCACGAATAAGTCAAAATTAGACGTAAAAGTGCGATATCTTTGGGTGCATCCATATTGGAGTCTCAATGCTAGCATAGATTATTATAAGAGCTGTTCGTCCAGCTGCACTCAAGCAAAGAATGGTGCTGGGTGTTTAAATTGAAGCTGCAATGTTATGTTATTGTTATAGCAGCAAAACGCTGCATTGAAACTGCAATGTTATAGCCGTGAAAACACTCCCCAAAGGCGTAGCGTGTGTCCGGCACGCTCCCGTGCAACCGCTTTCTAGTATTAGTCCGACTGTTTTGGCAGAGACGGTTTTTTACTCTCTCGCCTTTTACAACAGACATGCCTTCCGCGCGAATTTTGTAATCTCCTTAGCCCACTGGAACTTCTGCGATGCTATCATGGACGTTTATTTATGCACTCGCATAAATAAACATCAAGGCTCCAACACAGATCCTAAGCCCGCATGGTTATAGCAGCATCAGTGGTAACTGGTTCAAGGAAACTCAAAGCTCCGCTGGCCACCTGTTGTCTGCTCTTGTAGACATGGGCCTCGGGTCAAACGCTGGGGAAAGGGTAGCGAGTACCTTCTGGTCGGAAGTATATAGCAAACCCGGGCTGTCCCATGGGAGTCCAAGCGTTAGGTCTTAATATACTGGAAATTCCCTTTTGCTGAAGCTACAAGGTAGATGCTGAGGTGCTACCATTGGATCACTTTTTTTTGATTTTCTACCTTTTTTTATTTTCTTAGTAGCTAGGGCTTACGTAACCACTTTCTTATGTGGTATCACATTGGAAATGTATGTTGTCCAATAAAGCTTTCTCTGCCGTAGTGGCTACCACTCAACCTAATGTAGCTATATTCATCAGCAATAGAAGTATCACAAATTTTCTTTTCAGTGCAAAGTCAGCGTTCTTGACTCACAATGAGTTAATATTAAACTAATCCACTTGGTTGCTTTCTCGTTGCTTATAGTGTTTGTTAACTTAGCAGGCATACGCTTCTCAGATTCTCGAGTCCGGTCGCCTAGTTATTCTACTTACGCTATCTCCACTGTCGTTGTACTTGTGGCAGCATTTTTGTCTACTAGTAGTCTGCACTGCATAGTGATTAGCAACAAATACTTGCTAACATGCGCCACAATAACTAAACTTCATTCAACAGCGAAAATGGTTAAACCAAACACAAATAAAAGAACCTTAGGTTAGGTTAGGTTGAATTGGCCGGCCCATGAGGACCTCACATAGACTGAATGAGTCCGTAGTGTTACCAGAAGTTTGTTTTAACGACCAAACTGAAAAACCCTATCAAAAGCCAGGACCTATGTTATAAAATAACTCCGTCCTCTTGGCAAATACTAGAAACTTCCTAGGACTTAAACCACTTGGTGCTTCTAGATCTGGCAGCTGTATCATTCCTTATAGCTGGAGTCTTAGCCTGGCAAGCGCAGGGCACGAGCACAGAACGTGCTCGAGCGTTTCCTCCTCCAGCCCGCACTTCATACATCTGCTTTCACTGACCAAGCCTAATTTAAAGGCATGCGACGCCAGAAGGAAGTGTCCAGTGAGAATACCCGTCATGAGTCTACAGTCCTTTCTTTTTAATGATAGAAGCAACTTTGTTAGTCTAAGGTTGTAAGACCTACACATAATCTTCGACACTTTACAGCCACGCGCTTAAACCCACGCCTTTCCTGCTTGGTCGATCATATGCACCTCTCGCCTTCGCTTAATCTCGCCCACTCTAATTTGGACACCTACGGAGCAAGCTCCAAGGTATGCATCCTTTTTAGCTAGTTCATCCGCTTTTTCATTCCCATCTATTCCCATATGCCTTGTGCCCCATATAGATGTATGCTTCTCCCTGTCCCGATTCTCTCCAGGGACTGTTTACACTCGTAACACGCATTTATTTAGATGCTGTGCTATGCGAGATTATTGCCTTAATTGCTGCTTGGCTGTCAATATAAAAGTTAACACGGTTGCAGCTTAAGCTATTCTCTTCCAGGGTTAAAAGAACCTTAAATTAATAGAGTTTTTCCTTATTCGTTTCAGCAATACTTGTTCCACATTTTTGGAGTGTGGAAAGTGGTTTGCTATTATTGGTCGCCGTGTCGCTTATCGGACGTTCTGTCAGTGATATTTGGATGATACAGAATGCCACCGTGGTGGAGAGTACAATTATTCACATGAATAAAGATAAATTCAAAACAGCATTGCTAAAATATTTAGCCGCCTTGCCAATGGTGAGTAATTGCAGTTTTGTGAATTTGAAATAAAATTTATGCACCGTTTTCTTCCATACAGATTTCAGTTGTCACAAATGTATTGAAATGGAGCTTGGGAGAATTGAAATTGAGATTTCGTACAAATTTAACACATCATTTGTATAATCAATACCTACGGTAATTTTTCAAAGTTTTTCGATATTGGCCGTGTTTTTATTTGCATATACATCTGCGACTAAAAAATAACGCTCATCGGCAATTACACGTAGTATGTATAGAAAAATAGTGGAGACACGGACTTTTTCACTCATAGTGTATAACGCATACTAAAATTGAAAGTGGAGAATAGTGGAGACACACACTTTTAAGTACTAATTTTATGCGCAACAATTTCATAAGTGCAGATAAAGTTATGCACTGAGCAGTTCATATAAAGTTTAATAATACTGTTACGAATTTACTGCAATTCCCCTTATTTGCAATCTTCTGCTAACGTTCGAATCACTAAACTGTTGAATAAATAACTCCAATATTTAGTAATGCAAAATGGCCTTTATTAAAATTCTTCACAATAACACTCATAACTCGCAACTATAGCTTGCTTAAATGAAACTGATAATACTGCTATTGCTCGCTAGATAGCGTCTTAAATCCAATTGATTGTCGCGCCTCTGCTGTTGCTGCCTTTTATAGTGTTTGGTTTCCTCGTTGACATTTCTAGGCGGTTCTGTTCTAGAATCTACTAATTGGATATTTGCTATAAGTTTCTCAGCTATAACTACAGATGCACAATTTTTATAGCTTCTCTCACATGCGCGTGTATTTGTGAGCGACACTTCCACAATTATAATTGCATATCTCAGATAAGATATCTGCATGTGTTTGTGCGTTGCTTCTCCGCTGCGTGTACGTACATATGTGTAGACATAATGATTGAATTATTGATGTGCATAGAGTCACTGCTTAGCATCGGCTTAGAGATGACAGTACCCCTTAGTGTTGGTAATATTCGTAACAATACTATGTACAAATATACACCTAATTGGCAATTTATACCATATGGACAATTTATTACGCAATTTATCATATAATAAAACAAGTAAAGGTGTCTAAGTTGGGGTGTAACCGAACATTATGTACTCAGCGTGAGCTTCAGTTGCACATTTCATTTCAGATAAATTACTTTTCTACATAACACGTGTCACAGCCCGTTTAAAAAAATGTCTCCTCATTTCCTCTTACAATAAAACTTGATAAGTGAAATATCATTGATTCAAACCTATTTTTTGCTAAGTTATAGCTTATTATTCTAGTCAACGAACCTTTTAAACTTGTTTTATATCAAGTTGCCGTGGTCTTTAACCGATCTCGTCCATTTTTCCCAGAAATATTTCCTGCATAGGGAAAATGTGTGTGCCCAATTTATTACGATCCGTTAATTTTTCTTCGAGTTATGACTCCCGAAACATAGAAAATTGCTTAGTCGTAAAAGGGGCGGTAGCACGCCCATTTTTTAAAATTTGAAGTTTTTCCTATTTATTGTTATAAATCCACTTGGGAAATGAAATTCCTACAATGAAAATCCTACAATGAAAAAAGTTAATTTGTGTCCACAAATGCCCAACCCAGAAAAACAAACATTAACAAGTAAAGGTGTCCAAGTTCGGGTGTAACCAAACACTATATACTCAGCGTGAGCTTCAGTTGTACATTTCATTTCAGATAACTTACTTTCCTACATAACACGTGGCACCGCCCGTTTAAAAAAAATGTTTCCCCATTTCCTCTTACAATAAAACGTGATAAGTGAAATATCATTGATTCAAACCTATTTTTTCCTAAGTTATAGCTTATTATTCTAGTCTACGACTCTTTTAAATTTGTTTTATATCTAAGTTGCCGTGGTCTTTAACCGATCCCGTCCATTTTTACTAGAAATATTTTCATTATGACATGTTAATTTTTCTTCGAGTTATGGCTCCCGAACCATAGAAAATTGCTTAGTCATAAAAGGGGCGGGGCCACACCCATTTTCAAAAATTTTTGTTTTTCCAATTTAATGTTATAATTCAATTTAAAAAGTAAAAATCTATTGATACAAAGCCCTTTTTCGCTAAGATATAGCTTATTATTTTCGTCTACGACCTTTTTAGAAATCTTTTACATAAAAGTGGGCGTGGTCTTTAACCGATCTCGTCCATTTTTTCTAGAAATATTTCTTGCTACAGGGAAAATCTGTGTACCCAATTTTATCCAACAATTTTTCTTCGAGTTATGGCTCCCGAAACATAGAAAATTGCTTAGTCACGCCCATTTTTTTAAATTTGAAGTTTTTCCTATTTATTGTTAAAATCCACTTGGGAAATGAAATACCATTGATATAAAGCTCTTTTTTTGCAAAGATATAGCTTATTTTATTCGTCCACGACCCTTTTAAAAATCTTTTATATAAAAGTGGGCGTGATCTTTAACCGATTTCGTTAATTTTCATTCAAAGCATTCCTTATAGTAAAGGCAACCTCTCTGCCGAATTTTGTTACGATAGGTTTAACGATTTTTGATTTACGATTAATAAAATTTGTAAAATTGATTTTATCACAAGTAGGCGGTGCCACGCCAATTTAAAATTTTTTTTTTCAAATTTTTATCAGGAGTCTCAATATCAGTACACATCAAATTTCAACATTCTAGGTGTATTATTAACTAAATAATCAGGTTTTTTGTGTTTTCCAAAATATTATGTATATAAAAAGTGGACGTGGTTATCATCCGATTTCGCTCATTTTCAATACCAATCTATTCTGGGTCCAGATAAGCTCGTGTACCAAATTTGGTGAAGATATCTCAATATTTACTCAAGTTATCGTGTTAACGGACAGACGGACGGACGGACATGGCTCAATCAAATTTTTTTTCGACACTGATGATTTTGATATATGGAAGTCTATATCTATTCCGATTCCTTTATACCTGTACAACCAACCGTTATCCAATCAAAGTTAATATACTCTGTGTGCAAAGCACGCTGAGTATAAAAAATTGCCAATTTAAAAAAATTGCGTAATAAATTGTTTCAAACTGCAAATGCAACCTTGGCAAGTGTGTTTTTTGAGTAGATTTAAACGTCAGTTACGCATGGCTCAACTATTTGGTTGGCTCATCTCATCAGTTGATTTTATTTTTTCCATTTCACTTGAGTTGATTTTATTTTTTCCATTTCACTTGCCAAAAGAAGATGGCAAACTCAAAATGAAACCAAAACATTGAACACAATTTCTTTCAACACACAAAAATATCAAAGTTTTCTGTTTTCATTCCATTCCATTCGTCTAATACCAACACGCACATTTTGACAGTCTGAACAAAGGTATGTTGTTTCTGTAGAGATGAGCCAACCAGCCATCAAATTACTATTGTGTAAGCTAAATTGAGTTGTATGAACACCACTCAATATAAATCGAAATTGCCTCAATATACTTTTCTGTTTAAACATAGTATAAGTGCATATGTACATGCGCGTGAAAGAAACACAGCTATTGAGAAATAATAAATAATTTTTCTATTTTTTCAGTGGTTACACATATTACAAAATGTCCAATCTTGATAATCGAATAGCGAATGCCGATCAGCTGCTTACAACAGACATCGATAAGTTTTGCGAAAGCGCTACTGATTTGTATTCGAATATCAGTAAGCCAGTTTTAGATATATTTATTTATGTCTATCGTTTGACAGTTAATCTAGGTGGCAAGGTGAGTTCTTAAATATACTAAAATTGCGAACAGTTTCGGCTTTATATTCGTTTCTTGTTCCCGATTTTCAACGAACAATTATGACGACCTTGAATAGTCGTTTCAAGAGAACAACGATAATTATAATAGGCCCGATTATACAGGCCGACAAGTATTAGACCCACAACCTGCCTAAAAATGTACTAGAAATTGAGTAGGAACAGATAGAGCTGCACGTATTGCTTTAAATTTGCCAATTAAGAGCAGCATTATTAATAGGTATAGAAAAAAATAAAAATTTTTTTGAACATTTAAACACGAATTCTTTTAAACATAAAAAATATTTTAAAAATCTTAATTAGTTTTGGTATTTAGCGCTTTGGAGCCTTGAAAAAAGTATAATTTTATCTCCGGGTCTAAATTGTTTGTTTTAAAATTTTTTCGGCTAGTGTTCTTGTTTCTAATATATAAACTGCCTAAGCTCATTCACATTTAATTTACTTTTCATCTCTCGCATAGACACCATCAATACTTATGCTGTATTTGCTTTTCGCTGGTATCGTTCTAACACGTTTACGCCGTCCTACGGGTCGTCTAACAGTCGAGGAACAAAAATTGGAAGGTGAATTCCGTTATGTCAATAGTCGCCTAATTACAAACTCTGAGGAGGTTGCCTTCTATCAGGGCAATACACGCGAAAAGCTAACGCTACTCGCTAGCTATTCAAAATTACGCGCACATCTGCGTAATTTTTTGCAATTTCGCGTTAGCATGGGCATTGTTGATAATATTGTGGGCAAATGTAAGCAAATCAATTTTAGTGCAAAAATCAAGTAAATCATGTTTAAATATAAATTTAAATTTTATTATAGATTTTGCCTCCATTGTTGGTTTTTATGCTGTATCAATTCCATTTTTCGCCGATAATCATCCATTGCTATCTGGTGAGCACAGCGGCCAACGTTTGCAGGTATGTATGTTGCAATATTTGGTTTTTTTGTCACAACTTTCGAATATTTTTGTTTTTTTTTTTAATAATGCAGAATTTTGTCCAGAGGCCATTCTCGGAATTTGATTGAAGAACGCACTGCCTCAGAAGGGTTGCCCCTATTCGTCTGGCATATTCAGTTGACAGATTTTAAAATTTTATGGTGTTTTTTTAATTTTTACTACTTTACTTAATTGTGGACAATTACCAATTTTTTTCTAGATGGAAACCACTTTTTTATAAGCTTTTATTTAGTTTCACTTGGCTGTTGTCTGTAATCAAATCTTGCAAGTTAAATTTGATACACTTCCCGGTGTCCGATTGAGCTGAAATTTTGCACGCATGTATAACTCTGATGACAATGCAATATTACTGTGCGATAATTCGATAAATTAATCGATAACAGAGTTATCGGTAAAGATCTGTGCTCACAAGCAATAAAAGCCTAAGTCCCAGACAAACCCGGCCTAGCTACAGTGGTACCTATCCGTCGAGTCTGAGACTTAGGAGATTGTTGCTTGTAACCATAGATATTTATATTGCATATTAACGAACTGCGAGAACCACGGACACGAACCGCTGTAGCAATTCCATGCCATTACTACGCGGGTATGGGATTCACCATGCCATTTTATATGAGAAAATTTTCTTACCACGTGGTGAATCCCACGCTTACTTCCATGTTCTTTGTAATTTCGCTTTGTTTGTGTATACAACGAACGTAGAAGTTAGGCTGTTATCGCAGAATGTTGCATACTTTTCTGCGCACTTGATTCTGTTTTACAGATTTTTGGCGATGGAATTTTAGCTAAGCGAAAGTTGGAATTTTATTTTAAAACAGATTTAACCCACAGAGCAGAGATCTGCAAAGAGTAGTTGTAAACTGAACGCGACATAGGCAAAGTCACAATAAAATATGAGTTAGTTAACACTGTTTGACACAATTTTATATGTGTTCTCTGTCAAAAAAGCTTCAACTAACTTAGTCACATTTTATTTCGATTATGAATATGCCCAAATATATTCGGATCATGATATAAATAAAATTACAGAAAAAAAAAAATTTTTTTTTAAATAAGCTTTTATTATCTATATATATAAAAAGAAGTGTACATTTTGATTGTCACTCCATATCTCGAGAACGGATAGAAAGATTGCCATGAAATTTTTAGGAAAGATACAGGAAGGAGAGATGATGGTTAGTTGATTTTGAAATCCCAAATCGGTTTAGCCCTTCTTGAGTTATGATTTTTTTTTAGAAAAAATTCAAAATTCGAAAAAAAAAGTTTACATTTCGGTCCGACCTAACGAAAAAAATCGATCCAACCTATTACAAGTTAATTTCATTGACAGCATACAAATGTTAAACAGATGAACATGTCCAAATGCAAATATTTATCCATCACTTTCTTCTGATGGTAACTATTGTTCACGCCTGCCTTTCCAACATATCTTCGTTAAGTTAATAATTTGCATACGGCCTGTTGAATCGGGCTCTTTTTTAAATTTTCTGCCTTCCTCTGTGGATTTATAAAAAAAAAACTTTTTATTGATTTTTTGATTGATTATTCACATCAACGTTTGATCCTGATATTTATCTGGTTCAATTTCTGATCCGTACAGCAGTTCTGTTCGTTTTGTTTTCTGTAGTAATTTTTTGACAGCTAACCACTTTTGAGTTGGTAGCACTGAAATAAATATGTGTACATATGTGTATACATAAAAGATTTCGCCATATTTAAAAGCAAACACACGAACAACTTGAAGAAAATGTAAGGAAAATAAATAATTTGTTTGAAACGTTAATAAAATAAACTTCACTGTTAGGGAAAAGAGAATATGGACCACCACCATCAACAAAACATGTTTTATATTAGTGCTGCCAGCTCTCATAAAGTTGATCCAGATCGTTCCAATGAGATTTGATCGTGAGCCAGAGCTCGATAACTCAATGGAACGCTCCTATAAATTGTCTGCAGATGAGGAAGATGACAATATGGAAATGGGGAAATTCGATATTCGAAAAATTTATTTAAATACGAGTTGGTTAGTTGAGGATGGGGAATTTGTGAAGTAATATTATTCGAGCAAATATGTCCCTCTCTTTTTCTGATGGTCTGGTAAAATTGGCTGTTTTTGGAAAAATGGGCACCCTTCTGATATCGCAATAATATCGCTAGGAGAATCAATATGAATGAATGATTATGATAAAAAATCATGTGTTTTTGAGTTTCTAAATGCAAACATTTAATTTTTTAATTTCATTTAAAATAATTTATTGAATTTTTACTTAAATTTTTAATATTATTAAATAAATAAATAAAAGTAAGGCGCGATAACCTCCGAAGAGATTTTAGGCCGACTTCTCCTCCAATTTGCGTCGTGCTCCTATTTAATTTTTCCTACAAATTGGTGGGACGGGACCTACTTGTTTTATGCCGACTCCGAATCATCCGAAGCATCTGCGAGGCAGATGAGTTCTCACTGAGAGCTTTTCATGGCAGAAATACACTCGGAGTGCTTGCCATTGCCGAGGGGCGACCCCGCTTAGAAAAATTTTCCTCTAATTGAAAACCCTTATTTCTAAAATTTTGATGTTGCTTTGTCCGGGGCGTTAACCCAGGGCATTCCGTGTGGTAGGCGGAGCACGCTACCATCACACCACGGTATATTGTTTAAATTTTCGCAAAGAACTTGCTTTGAAATTAAACAGCTTTTGCTAACAGAAACTGCAGAAACACAGAGAAAATTCAGTTGAAAAATAAGTCCGTCGAATTCTGCTAAACATTTTAGAGGGGAATCCTTCACCATGGTTTTGGTGGCCGGGGTGAAACTCAAGACGTTTCACATGCAAATGGATCGTAACTGAAAATTCGCCATAAAACTCCTCTGATTATATTAAGCAAGTTGTGCAATATACAAATTTGCAACTCAATTTCAATGATTTATTCGAAATTCGATATATTACCGAAACATCTTTATATATTTTCGAAAATGTTTACCAATCAAACGAAATCTCGCAATATCTCCCAAAATCGTTCATTAGTATGTATAGCACTTTATCGCAGCATAAAAATATATAATTCAATTTCGAAATTTTTCGGAAGTTCGATATACCTTTGAAGTTGAAGTAATTTAAACTGTTTATAGCTGGAACATTATACATTTAACACAAATATGCAATTGATTTCGAATTTTTAGAGAAAAATGAAAATAAATTTCCATTTTCTTTGAAAATATGTATAATGCAATGAAAATATCAAAATTAATTCCATTTGGGAGTTTTTATTCAAAGAACTTCGAAAATAATTCTATCTAAATACAAATTTAAGAATTTAGCTTTTATGATTCTTTACTGAATGTTCTAGTCAAACTAAGTAGTCGCCCCGAATTCTTAACCAAAACAGCTGTAAATCTCCTAAAATCCCCAATCAGTTTAATATAAAATTTTTTTCTCCTATAGGCTTATTACACTTATGGTCGCATGTTGGTAAAATTAGCTGAAGCTATTGGTCGTTTGGTTTTGGCAGGACGTGAAATGTCGCGCTTGGCCGGTAAGATATTCTGGCATATCTATGTTTTTATATCAACTAAATGTTTCTACCTATTTACTACTAACTTACAGGTTTCACAGCGCGCATGACCGAACTAATCAAAGTGCTAAGTGATTTAAATAAGGGACGTTATGAACGCACAATGGTGAATAATGTTTTGAATGGTGATAATACATTTGGTCCGAATAAGGGTCTTTTATGTTTTATGGATAATATAATTAAATTTGAAAAAGTGCCACTTGTAACACCAAATGGTGATGTGCTCGTCAAGGAGCTAACCTTTGAAGTGAAGTAAGTAAAATCTTTTTTTTTAGCGTGTATGGGTTATTTCAAGTCAATTTAACCACATTTCGGGGACTCGTTCGCGATTATCATTTCGAAAGTCATAATAATTTTCAGTTCACAATTGTTTCGGTTGTTTGCTCACAATTAAGAAATTGTAATTTCAAAACTTTCGAAATTCATATTATTATTATTTATGAATTTACCTAGCTTTAATATTATCGAAAATCTATCTGCCTGCATTTGACTTTTTATATTTTTAAACACAATAAATAAAAAAATATATCAGTCTGGGTCCAATTTCGAACTTCAAAAGCCAATCAGGGCTGTCATGGTGTCATGAAATCCAATGTTATCGGTTTAACGTTCGAACTGGAATTAGTGTCGGTTTTAGGTATCACAGAATCCGATAATATCGATGTTGCTATCGGAAACAAACCAATCAGTTAAATGCCTTTGGATTTTATTTGTTCATAGTTGTTTTTCTCTTGCAGTTGAATATTTTCTAGAAATGTAAGTAAATGAAGGTTTATTTTATAAAAATAAATGTAAATTTACATATATTTTCATTCTTAATAGGGGAAAGCATAAAAATTCAATGCAAAACAGTATATTTATTGTATTTATGTAGAAACATCCAGATATTGCAAAGGGCTTCACGAAGCCCATCATCTAAAATCGTTGACACCGTGCTTTTACCTACACTTATGCTAGAATCCTTGCCAAGTGATCTTTGATAGGATCCTTCAGCTAAAAATCGTAACGTAGCTGCTAGTTGCAGCACCGGCATAACATTCGAGCGAGTTAAGCGTCCTTCAATGGTGTCCAAAACCTTTCGGAAAGCCTCTAGGTTTATGCGATAGTATGCAATGAAACTGCAAATACACTATAAATATTTAGAAACCCACTTTAAGAAATGTTTTTAATTTCGCTGTCTCTGGCAACTCAAATGGATTGCTGCGATCTCTCAAAAAATTTTCGTTTTGACCTTCTCGCAACGTTCTTCTTCCAATAATATAAATGCTACAAATTCTGATGCCATTTTGATCTCAATAAATTTGTTTATTTCTGTTTACATGCACAAAACAATTATTTTATAAAATTTTGCCAAAAAAATTAACATCAAAATTGCCTGTGCACCGATAACACCGCAAAACAGCTGATTCGAACATCGCTTTTATTTACATTGGAAAAGAGCAAAACCAATACGGTTTTATGACACCAATTTAAATCAATATTTGTTTTTAATTCCGACAAAACGCAAAACCGACTTGGATTCCATGACAGCATGAATATCTATGTTTTGGAGTCAAACTTCGAAAAAATTAGAATTTCTTTTTTTGGTTATTATTCTCTGCAAAAAATGGGTTTGGTCCAATACCCAAAAAATAAGGGAGTCTGTGAAACTATATGGCGTTTAACTGTGTAGGCTATTTTGGCAAGAACTTCATTCCAATTCTAAATATTCCCTCTGAATTTTGTTCACGTGGTTTTTTTTTATTCCCTCCAATTCTTTTCTCCTAGGGAGTACAATAATTGGGGAATAGGAATTTCGAATTTTCGAAGTCAGCTGTTTTGTTAATTGCAATTTCGTTGCGCTTTTTTTATTTGGTTTAAAAAATTAAAAAGTTTAATTATTGTTGCAAATTTGTTTGAAATTAAGAAATAAGGTATAAACAATCCACATTATTGCATTTCATGTGGTATTCACTGAAATGAGTAATGAATTGGTGCCACAGCAACATCAACAGAGGATCATAAGAAGAAGACGGTGGGAGATAACACAAATCCGCCGGAGTTACCTGCTTCCATTCAGCAAAGCAATTTTCTGGCGGCCAAGTCGAGTTGAATTCGTATTTCGCCATATGCCAAAATCTATTTAAGCCTTCTTAAAAAATCCTTTTGCAATTTCTGCATGGCTGCATCAAATATACCAAGAGCTCTTCCGTTGCTTATGATATACTTTTCGACTTAAAATAATGAATATTGTGGTAGAATGTACATATTTTAGCACAAATAAGTGTTATATCTTAAAATAACCAATTTCCTTTAACTATTTCGATGCATTCCCTTTAATTTAACAAGTGAAGAAACTCCTAAGTAATGGCAGAGAAATCTGCCACATTCATAATACCTACTTTTCTCAAAACTTTTCTCACCGGTTTCCGCTTTTTCGAACAATGTTCAGAATAAGAGGAAAGGGAGAAGTGAAAAAACTCACAAGGAATTTTTATTTAGAATACGAGGAATGGGAGAAAGGAAAAAACTCGCACGGAATTTTTTTAGAATTGGACTGCTTATGATTCGAATACTCAAAGGGTCCCATCTTCTTTCGATACATATGTAACGACCGGTATGACTTATAGTGTAATCTTCAATTTTGCATTTCAATTGTGGAAGTAGAACTTGTTGGCGAGAACTGTTCTTCATTGCCGCCTAATCAATATATCTAATCAAAAAATTAAAATATTGTTGAGTTGACATGGAATCACCCGTTTATATATATGTACAAATATTTATTAGTTTCTTACATTTTCAATCATTTCATATGTAGATCCGGTATGAATGTGCTGGTATGTGGTCCGAATGGCTGTGGTAAATCTAGCTTATTCCGTATACTTGGCGAATTATGGCCAACATGGGGTGGTAAACTTACAAAGCCACCACGGGGTAAACTCTTTTATATACCACAACGTCCATATATGACATTGGGCTCATTACGTGATCAGGTATGTGCTTGCTATTTGCACGATTTTTCAAAAACCCCACAACAAAAAGTATTAATTAATTTCTCCTTCTAGATAATTTACCCACACACACGCGATGATATGATACGATGTGGCAAGAGCGATGAAGATCTGATGAAGTATTTAGATATCGTGCAACTCACTTATTTGGAACAACGTGAGAATGGTTTGAATGCCATCGAAGATTGGATTGATGTTTTATCCGGTGGTGAAAAGCAACGTATCGCTATGGCACGTCTCTTCTATCATAGTCCACAGTTTGCTATACTTGATGAATGTACAAGTGCCGTGTCAGTCGATGTAGAGGGACAAATGTATAGTTATTGTCGCGAAGCAGGCATTACACTCTTCACAGTGTCACATCGTAAATCGCTATGGACGCATCACGATTATTATTTGCAATTCGATGGACGTGGTACATATGAATTCGGTCCAATCGATCAAGCGAAAGAGCAATTCGGCTCGTAAAAAAAGATATCTTTAACATAATCGATTAGTTGTTAAAATAAATTAATATTTAATAGCAATCAAGTAGTATGTAATGCAAAAAATCGTTACCATCGTAAACATACTATGTGTTTATGTATTGCAGAAATTTTTTCATTCAAGCATAGGGAGTAATTTTAATGTATTTTGCGATTTGATGGCTATATGCGCATACAAATTTATGTATATGTACATACATACCCAGTAGAAAAAGAAAAGAGTAAAAAGCGCTCACAGAAGCTGCCTAGAGAGCCTACCATCTTCGTAATCGAGGCAAATTTCAAGGCTGATCCTTTGATGCACACCATGCTAATTCGCTTTTGCTGAGGATGCAGAAAGCACTCTCAAAGAAGCGCAGCGCAGTTGTACATTGCTCTTGCTTAAAAGCTTGTTTGTAAAGGCCGCGGCACAATGAAATTTTTCTATAGATCCGTTTAAGCTTGTGCATTCCAGTAACATCGCCACAATCAAACAAGATGTTGCGTTTATAAATATGAAGGAACTTCAGACTTGGCAATTGTAGTTTATTTCGCTTTGCCCATTCGCATACAAAATTTTGCGAATCCAACGAGTGGGAAAAATAATTTCACTTGCAAAGTGTGCCAGCACCCTTAGCCAAAGCAAATGTGATATTCTTTTTCTTATGCTTTGCTTGCAACAAAAGTTGGCGCCAGTGTCGCTCAATCTACCGTTCCACATAAAAATACATGTAATCTACTCATAATGCTTAAGATTGAGTAAAACGCATCTATATGAAAAACTGCTTCTGTGACGGGGTTTTAATATTTTATGAATGACAGCGCTCTACAAATTTTCTCTTAGGTATGTTGTATAGGAATCGTCTATTTTCAAAACCGGCCATCTCCACTCAAGTAATTTTTGAGAAAAATTCAAAAAACTGCTCCTAAGAAACAAATGACTAAATCTAGTTGTGTTTATTATTTTTATGTTTGTGATGATAATATAAATATATATTACTAATACAAAACAATCGGTTTCGTATATTACGCCTAAAAATTATTAAAATAAATTGGAGATGGCGGGTTTTGAAACCAAGCTATGTAGTTAGCCGGATTTGAAACTAAACTATATGGATATGGCCGGTTTTAAAATTACCTGCCGATGTCTTTGGCCTATATTGAAGTAAGTAATAAGCCAAACATACTTTAATTAACTAATAATACAAGTAAAACTTATACATTTTTAAATTGTATTTCAAAACTTAACAAAAAATAAGTATTCACATTAAAATCACAATTTAACTAAATTTAATAACAACTTTAATTCAGAGAAATACTCTTAATTATTTGTTTGCAAATGAAGCGTTCATAAACGAAACCAGTATAAAGCTTACTGACACAAAATACGTCGTGACCAGCGTTGCCAGAGGAACGAGACGAAAAATCTTGATTATAATAGAAAAAAATCTTCACTTGAATTTTAGGTAGCAAAAAAATCTGCTTTGTACCCAAAAATCTTCACTAAATTATTCTTAAGGGCTCTTTAACAGGAACCGATTTTCTGACCGAAAATCGACTCGTGTTAAAAAGGTCTAAGGAATAAACTGTAAATCTATTCCCCCTCAGGAACTCATTGAATTTTGATCTAGTATTACGTATAATCAAATTTAACAAGTTTGAAATAGATAAAGCATTGGGGTGTAGAACATGTTAATTTGATCGAAAAACAAATTTTGTATTAGTCAATTTTATTGGCCATGGGTTGAGCCACCTTGTTTTGCTGTGAAAACCGCCAACTAAGTAAGTCAAAATATCAGTTATGTCTTAAACAGTTGAGGTACATAGATATCACTTACGAAAATATTCAGTGATGGAAATAGAGTTCGGCTTAAAAATTGTAGCGGTTTAAAGGAATTTAGCCTGTAACTATTCGAAAAGAAAAATCTTTTGGCAGATACATATGAAAATCTTCACTTTGAAGATTTTTTCAGTGCAATTTTTGAAAATCTCATAAACTTTATTTGAAAATTTCTTACAAATAAGGCCAAAAAATCTTCATTTTGAAGATAAATCTTCACTTATGGCAACACCTGTCGTGACATGCAGAATATGCGGGAATAACAAAATTACGAATTGTTATTGGTCGCTTCGAGATGGCCGGCTTTGAATGTAAGACACCATTGGAGATGGCCGATTTTGAAACTAAGTGCTATTTAAATAGATTAATTTGGCTGTATATGGCCGGTTTGTTAAGAGATTATTTTAATATTAAATACAGGAAATATTTTAGAATATAATGTGATACTTAGCATAAAAAATTTTAATTTTGGAGATGGCCGGTTTTAAAAATAGACGATTCATATATATGTTCGTATGCTTAAGAAAGTGCATACATTTTTGATTAGTAACGAAAGTGTTTTGGTATATTAATATGTATGTACATTAGGGTGGTCACAAGGTATATGGTGAATTTTAATTTTTGTTCTATCTTTCGGGCCATCCTCCTAAAATATGCCAATAGATCAGAAAATGATTTTTGCAAAGTTTCAGGCCAGTCCGATAATGTCAACACGTACCTCATTGAGGTGAAAGTTAGGAAAGACAGGGATTTTTCAGAAAAATTTTTAGTGTTTCATCAGTAAAAGTGAAACCATTTATGCCAGGAACTTGACTCGTATACCATTGAATATTGTAATGTCCATAGACGTTTGCATGGAAATTCAGAATTAGGGATATCCACTATGACCTGATCTGATAAATGCTAAATACTGCTAAAAATAACCGTTTTATAAAAATATTATTAAGTTCAAAATCAATATGTACATATAAAATTACCTATCGAATGGTGTACGAGTCAAGTTCCTGGCATAAATGGTTTCACTTTTACTGACGAAACACAAAAAATTTATTCTGAAAAATCGCTGTTTTTCCTAACTTTGACCCCAATGAGGCACGTGTTAACATTATCGGATTGGCCTGAAACTTTGTATGTATCATTTTCTAATCTATTGGCATATTTTATGGCGGTGCCCCAGCGGAAAATCTAAAATTGATTTCTTGTGGCCACCCTAATGTACATCCTAGTTTTAGGTGTTTAGGCGCGAAAATAATAATTGTGTAGTATTAGATGGTGATAACTTTTATTAATACATAAAGTTTACTTTATTTGCTTTAAAATGGAATTATTATTTTTCATGAATCGCTTTTCTAATTGAGCTGTGTTTATTTTTTGTTTTGTTACGGAAATCGGTGCTGGAGGTAATCATATAGAAGCTGAGATATATAAAATTGCAATTTAAATGTGTGTTTTATTTAGTTTATGATTTTTTAAACATTTAGCAATGTATACATACAAAATAACCTAATTTCAAATATAAATTCTTTGCCAGTTATGAAAATTATTTTTTTAAAAGTATAACAAAACTTTGCATTTTAAGCTGTGCAGTGAAAATTATGTACAATAGCAAACTTTACTTTATAGTCTTCAATATTGTAAAAAATAAATAAATATGATATGATATGATATGAGCATATAAATTATATAATAAACGTATAAATTATACAAGAAAAAATTAAAGATAAGCGTTTTGAAAGTAATATTATTGGTGTACGATATTTTAGTATAGCGGTATATTTGAAATAATTTTGTCTCATAGCGTTGCTGGCCGTTTAGGCAATTTTGACCACAAACTAATTAATATTTACTGACTCACTTCAATTGTTTATTATATCAGTTCATAACAACGTTTCTTGCACACTTAGTGTAAAATTGAATTGTACTGTACAACATTCGGCTTGATATTGAACCAAAAAAAATTGTAATTTTTTTTTTTTAAATAAATTGAAAAATAGTTAGCTTAATTCATACGAGGTTATTATGCCGGATAGGGATTATTGGTTGAAGGAGCCGTCGGATCTGAGCGATAGGCTGCAGATATATACTGAAGGCTCCAAACTGGATAATAAGGTGGGTAACGGTGTCTTTGCACCTCAACTAGGAGAATATATCACTTAGCCTACCCGATCATTGCAGCGTCTTTCAGGCGAAGGTAGCTACTATAAACGAGGCCGCTGATCACAGGGGGAAGGCCGCTCACGGCTATAACCAAATTTGTATTTACTCTGACAGCCAGGCTGCACTAAAAGCACTTGGATCGGTCACATGTAAGTCCAGGACAGTAGAGAAGTGCCGCAAATCTCTTAACGAGATCGCTGAGCAAACTTCCCTCAGTCTGGTGTGGGTGCCTGGACACTCGAATATACCGGGCAATGAGATGGCTGACGAACTTGCAATAGGGAGCACATCTGTTCCGCTTTCGTCGTCCAGCAAGGGATTGAGCATACCGCTCGCTACCTGTAAGCTCATTTTGAAAAGGATTTTCCTTAGGGAGGCGAGTGTAAGATGGAGCAATCTTGAATCATGCTAACACTCTAAGCTAGTGTGGCCTGAATGAGACGCGAGACGCACAAAAAGTGTCCTTCTTCTTGGTAGGGGGAGGGGTTGGGCATATCTCTGGTGATAAGTCCAACCACCGGCCACATAGCAATCGGGAGGTACGCACAACGGCTGGGTGCTCCCTATAATGATTACTGCAGGAGCTGCAAAGACGAAGAGGAGATAGAAACATTCAAACATTTTCTGTGCGATTGTTGTTGTTGTTGTAGCAGTGCTGTGCGATTGTCCCGCGCTTTGGCGCAAGAGGAAGAAATCTCTGGGATCTCCCTTCTTTGACGATCTTTGTGCCAGATGCTAAATTGGAACCTAAGAAACTCCTGACGTTTGCTGTATCAACCTGTTGGTTTGAGTAGGGGAGAGATTCACGTGGTATCATAATGGGACCTTTTTGGGCCTAAATGCACTGGTGCTCGCACCGGTGGCCACTCTAACCTAACCTAACCTAGGTTAATTCATAAAAGCCACAAACAACAATTTTAAAATGTTTCAGGAGAGGCGAACAAAAATTTAAATTTCAAATTGTCTACATGCGGCTTTGGTCCGTCCACAATGGCAAACTGCATCTTTACTTATTCCAATCTAAGCACAAATATTTCAAAGATTCTTCTGCAGAAGGTTTAAGATAAGATTGAACACATCCTTTAATTGTTCGGAGTATCCTGGAATTAAATGATGACAAACAGATGCCTATCGTTTGTGGAAAACAGTAGATAATTGTAAGAGGGGGTTTTTGTGCTCACTTTTCTTTTTGAAATGTTTTTAATCAGCTATTGGGCTATGCTGATGGTTGGCATCGGGTTTAGAGTAAATATGTGTTTAGCAGCTGGGAATAATAAAGTTGTATCTTGTTTCTATCTTATCGCTTTGTCAAAGGGCCGAGGATTTAAACAGATGACGTCCAAGTAGTTATTCTACAGCGAACGGACATTTGAATTCGTTGTGCCGTCAAGGTTGTAATCACGACTCTTAATTGTGATGCAGAATATCCTGGTGCTCAGAAAAGGTTCTTCACATCCCTTAATACTTGTATTAAAATTGTGGAATTGTATAATCTGTTGTTGCGTTGTTCCAAGCGTCAGAACTGATGCAGCGAACTATTTGTGCTTGGAATAGAATGGTATTTAAACTCAGGTAAAGATGTCATTATCCCTAAAGTGGTAAGGAGATTGGACAGACTACGTATCTAACCAAGATAAGACCTTTAGCCCAATTCTAAACAAAAATTTCGTGCGAGTTTTTCACTTCTCCCTTTCCTCCTATTCTGAACAATGTTCGAAAAAGCGGAAACCGGTTATGGGAGAAAATTATTATGAATGTGAGTGAGAGGGAGATTTCTCTGCCATTACTTTGGAATTTTTTCACTTGTTAAATTAAAGGGAATGCATCGAAGTAGTTAAAGGAATTTGGTTCTTTTAAGAAAGAACAGTTATTTGCACAAATTTGTGGTAAAATATGTACTTTCTACCACAATATTCTTTATTTTAAGTTGAAAAGTATATCATAAGCAACGGAAGAGCTCTCGGTATATTTGATGCAGCCATCCAGAAATTGCACAAGGATTTTTTAAGAAGGCTTAAATAGATTTTGGCATATGACGAAAGACGAATTCAACTCGACTTGGTCGCCAGAAAATTGCTTTGCTGAATGGAAGCAGGCAACTCCGGCGGATTTGGGTTATCCCGCCGTCTTCTTCTGCTTATGCTCCTCTGTTGATGTTGCTGTGGCACCAATTCATTACTCATTTCAGTGAATACAACATGAAATGCAATTCTGTGCATTGTTTATATTTTATTTTTTAATTTCAAACAAATTCGCAACAATAATTAAACTTTTCAATTGACAAAACAGCTGACTTCGAAAATTCGAAATTCCTATTTCCCAATTATTGTTCTCCTAGGAGAAAATAATTATTGTTCTCCCTAGGAGAAAATAATTGGAGGAATTTTTCCGCGGAAATAAAAAAATCCGCGAGACCAAATTCCGAGGGAATATTTAGAATTGGGCTGCTTGTACACACAAGCTAATTTGGTACCAATGATTCGGCTACGAAGTGTTTTGGTCGGGGATCATGAAGCCGGTAGTTGGCAACTGATCATGATATTAGATCTGTTGGGTCTTGATACCGTGAGGTTGCGTCTTAAGGCACGTACTCACGATACTGCTAGTTGCTCTTTGAGAGGAGCGGCAGGTTTTAGTTGCGTTATTGATTTCTGTTTCTTTCTTTTCCATTTTTGGCATGGACAAGCTTGTGATAACTCTACAGACCAAAGAAGTTTTTGAGATAAAAATGCATTTTCCACAGTAATTAAAGTATATACTATGTAATATTTATTTTGCGTTATTATGTAGCTGCATCCAGTGAAATATGCGTCAGTAAATTTTTATTTATTTTTTTGGTTTAGCTTAAACATGTAACTTTGGCATACATTTTTCCCATTTTCTATAATTGCGTTAATACAAATATTTATTTTTATTTAGTAAGAAGTTATTCTGTATATATTTATATTCACGTATGCACATAAGTTTTGTATATAGCATAATATGTACTCTTTTTTTAATAATTCTTGTAGCTTGTATTTTTTCAAAATTTTCAATTTTTCTTTTTTTCAATATCTTCTTACATACTAATATGAAAATTGTGATACATACATATGCATACACACACAAACAAAGAAGAGAACATATTGATAAACCTTTGCCATTGTTAATCAAACATTAGTGTGTCCCTATTCATCCGCAAAATGAACTTTGTATAAAAATTCCGGACGAATCATTTTTTTTCTTATTCGACCGGAAAATTTATTCTAATATTTGTATATTTTCTGTTTTCTGCAGTGTTTGCATTTGCAGATCAGAAGTAGCAAACAAAAATGTGCTCTGCTACTGCTCTGGCTCTGAACAAGGAGCAGAGCCGAAGCATAAAAACGTGATAGCATTTCTTATGCTCTGCTGTGAGCTACGTCCTGCTTTAGAGCGTACCAAATAGCAGAATTAACACTCCAAACGAAATGCTGTTTGTAGTGGAGCGAAGCGAACAAAAAAAAATTAATGATATTTCCTCTGTTCGGTATTGTTATGCCGAACTTTGTCTGTTTTTTTGTTTTTTGTTTTTGGAGCTGATGTAGCGTTGTGATTTTGTTGCTTTTGTACTTGTGGTTTTATTTTTCGGTATTTAAATTGTTGTAGCTTTTTGTTTTTGTTGTTATTATTGCATCAGTACACTCCCCTCTGTTCCTACTTTGCATTGCAAGTTGTTGTAGATAGGCCGGAGCGCGAGAAAAGGCAAATTCCTTGACAATAATGTTCAACAGAGCAAATGGCATACACGTTTTTACTTTTTGCTCTCGATCCACTACAAATAGCATTTCGTTTGGAGTTTTTATTCTGTTGTGTGCCTCGCTCTAAAACACGACTTAACTCGCAGCAGAGCATAAGACATGCTATCACTTTTTATGCTACGGCTCTGCTGCATGCTCTGTTCGGGTGCAGAGCCAGAGCAATGCCAAAAAAAAGAACAATCCGGAGTAATATAGCATTTTCAAAGACTGGTTTTCTGTAATCAATATGCAATAAAAATTTAAAGTCACTCGCAATCAAAAAGGACCAATCCATATATAGTAGAGCTTTTATAATTAAAATAAAAATTAAGTTTAAACCTTTGTCCAAAACTTAGAATTGTTTTTATCTAAACTTCGAGAAAATACAAGCTGCCATAATACTATTTTCATAGTTGATCTAAAAACTGAAACGAAATTAGGGCAAACATATTGTAACGAATTCTGGTGATTTCGGCTATTTATGCACCTTCTGCTAACGTTCGAATCGCTGAACTGTTGAATAAATCACTCCAATATTCAGTATTGCCAACTGGTCTTTATTTAGATTACTTTGGGAGTAGTACTTCACAATTATACTTCAAACCCAATAGCGTGCTTAAATCAAAACTGATTCTTTATTACTCAGCTTGCGCTGCTTTTATACTCTCAGTTTCCTCGTACACCCATTTCTCCTAAAGTCTAGTAATTTCGCGAACAGTTGTAGCTCATGATTGGTTAGTTACCAGCTATATACATGTATATCTGTAGTCCACGCCTCTCCCATAGCCATATGCGTGTGTATGTGTGAGTAACTACTTCGGCTGGTGACTGCATATTTGTGTGTGTGAGATATCTCTTCGTCGCCTTCTACATAAAAGTAGCTGCTTTATTGTTATTGTGCATTTATTTAGTAGCAGCTTAGTGATGCTAATATTCGTCACAATATTTATTTCGAGTTTTTTTAATGGTCTCTTATTTCAGCTTTATACCCACGATTAATTTTTACAATCGCTACTGCTATTACGGAACTTTTGTTTTATATCATTGGGATATCAATATTTTTCTTAGAGAACACATACTATATCCAAGAACTCTTCATCCGTTTCGAACATTTTTTGGAAACTGTTCAAACTTAATACAGTTCCAATCGGTCGCAGTTTAGCAAAGTGGAATCTCAACTAAATAGTTTAAAAGTGGCCCTGATTTTTGATAATTTTTTTCTGAAGCAAAATGTACTTTTCCAATTTAAAATGAGTGGCTATTCGTTCGGAAAGCACATTGTTTCAGAATGAAAAAAATAATAACCATTTAGAAAATCAAACTGACTGACTATTCCTCAGCTTGTGCTGCTTTTATACTCGTAAGTTGCCTCGTTCTCTTATTTTTCCTAGGGTGGTCTAGATTTTGACGAACAGCTTTCTCGAACATTGGTATCTCATAGTTGGGTATATAGTTGTATACATGTATCCGTGTGAGTAATGTCATCTTCGCTCTTAACTGGGGCCCTATTCAGTAACTTTGAGTTTTAAAATGTACACTTTTTCTTCATATAATTTGTATGAAAGAAAAATGTACATTTCAAAACTCATAGTTACTGAATAGGGCCTCTGGTGATTACATGTTGTGTGACTGTTTCTCTTTCTTCTTTCCCCTTAGCTGCTGACTACATGTATGCATGTGAAGTATTCTCTTCGCTCTTACATGTATGTATGCGTGGCTACTTGCTTTGCTGTTGTTGCGGATTGCAAGTACGCAGCATAGTGATGTATATTAAATTTTTATTATATTGTCATACAGTGTTACGTTTGTCACTAAAATGTGTCTTCCACTCATACGATTCACACATGCTATTGTCATTTCTTTACTAAAATAACCTTCGAGAGAACATTGACGGTTTAACAGCGTATCCTAATTTAGTACTGCACCAGAGTTATAGCAGTTTCCACTTGTTTTTCAAAGCCAAACTTAAAATTCTACCAGACACTGCTTTGTATATTTTGTTATTTTGGGGTGGATTGGTGCTGTTGCAGCGAAATCCGAATGTGACCAATGTAAACGCTTTCGGCTGTACAATATGTAATTCGGCATTTGAGGGCAGTGTTAATGTAGTGTAAGACATGTTTACAAATGCACAAATCTATAATAAATCCGCAAAAGCTAAAGTGCACGTTAAGATATGTCCCATCCCTAGGTGATAATTTATCAAATGTCAATCTTGTATAAAATTTGTTTGTTTACATTTCTCCTTTATTTCGTTCTCCCAACTAGAGAAGAGTCCGACAACCACTCTTGAGTCTAGGAAAAACTATCGACTATAGGGAATATATTCCTATCGCGAGTGTCGGTCGCAGTATATAGTAAACCGCTGGGCGATAATCGATTATTTTCATAATGAACGAAAAGTATTTTATATAGTATGTAGATTTCGCGGCTAATTTGCACAATAAAAAAATTGAATGAAAAAGATTGGATCGACAAATATTCGATTCTATTCCGATCGACACTACCAAAGGGGGCTAGTTATCGAATTACCTATTAGGAGTTAGGTGAGAAAACTTGATCTAAGGTATAGGCAGTATTTATTTTTATTTGTACGAAAAATTTCCACAATTAGATTTTTATTCCAATTTTTAGAAAAATTCGTACAAATAAAAATAAATACTGCCTATACCTTAGATCAAGTTTTCTCACCTAACTCCTAATAGGTAATTCGATAACTAGCCCCCTTTGGTAGTGTCGATCGGAATAGAATCGAATATTTGTCGATCCAATCTTTTTCATTCAATTTTTTTATTGTGCAAATTAGTCGCGAAATCTACATACTATATAAAATACTTTTCGTTCATTATGAAAATAATCGATTATCGCCCATCGGTCTACTATATACTGCGACCGACACTCGCGATAGGGGATATATTCCCTATAGTCGATAGTTTTTCCTAGACTCAAGAGTGGTTGTCGGACTCTTCTCTAGTTGGGAGAACGAAATAAAGGAGAAATGTAAACAAACAAATTTTATACAAGATTGACATTTGATAAATTATCACCTAGGGATGGGACATATCTGAACGTGCACTTTAGCTTTTGCGGATTTATTATAGATTTGTGCATTTGTAAACATGTCTTACACTACATTAACACTGCCCTCAAATGCCGAATTACATATTGTACAGCCGAAAGCGTTTACATTGGTCACATTCGGTAACAGCACCAATCCATCCCAAAATAACAAAATATACAAAGCAGTGTCTGGTAGAATTTTAAGTTTGGATTTGAAAAACAAGTGGAAACTGCTATAACTCTGGTGCAGTACTAAATTAGGATATGCTGTTAAACCATCAATGTTCTCTCGAGGGTTCTTTTAGTAAAGAAATGTCAATAGCAAGTGTGAATCGCATGAGTGGAAGACACATTTTAGTGACAAACGTAACACTGTATGACAATATAATAAAAATTTAATATACATCACTATGCTGCGTACTTGCAATCCGCAACAACAGCAAAGCAAGTAGCCACGCATACATACATGTAAGAGCGAAGAGAATACTTCACATGCATACATGTAGTCAGCAGCTAAGGGGAAAGAAGAAAGAGAAACAGTCACACAACATGTAATCACCAGAGGCCCTATTCAGTAACTATGAGTTTTGAAATGTACATTTTTCTTTCATACAAATTATATGAAGAAAAAGTGTACATTTTAAAACTCACAGTTACTGAATAGGGCCCCAGTTAAGAGCGAAGATGACATTACTCACACGGATACATGTATACACCTATATATCCAACTATGAGATACAAATGTTCGAGAAAGCTGTTCGTCAAAATCTAGACCACCCTAGGAAAAATAAGAGAAAGAGGCAACTTACGAGTATAAAAGCAGCACAAGCTGAGGAATAGTCCATGATACAAAAAAGGAGGTAGTTCCACTCAAAATTTTTTGACGTATTTGGGGATTTTTGAAGTTTCATAATGTTTGTTGTTTTGCCAGAAGTGTTGCCATACCGTTACTGTTTAAGGCGAAATTGTGGCTTTTCCGGATGGGAATTTCCTTTAGGATGAAAACGCAATTGTCATCTGAGACAATAATAATATGCTTTAGCACGATTTATGTGCATGCATATCGATTGACAATACATTAAAACATGCAATTGTATTGAAAAATAGTGGATAGTGACTCGTACATTGGTCAATGACTCATATCTTTATGCCAGCTTGACCCCTAGGCAGAAAAAAAAATACACGAAAAAATCCTGTTGTTCTAGCATAGCCCAATTATCATGCTCCCCAGTGAATATTTCTCAAGGCATGTTGAGAAAAAGTGTACCTCCAAAGTCTGCACATCTATGTCAATGCTAAAACGACACAGAATGTGTATAGGCGGGGTTGCCCCAAGAGTACAACGGGCAAAAACACTCTCATAACTAGTGGCTAACTTGGAGAGCTACAGGGTAATGTTCTCCCTAAAAAATGGTTTAACAATTCCCTCCTAAAGCGCAACGCTTGAATTATACAATAACTAAAAAAATATAAAATGTGGACCTGTAGCCAATTTATCTAGAAATTGCGGTGTCGGTTTATAAAGACCTCCTTTGAGCAAGCAATTGGCAAACATGTGTGTTCTGAGCAAGCCTATGGGCTATATTCCCTTGATTTGCATACTTCGATCCATGTTTCTTCCACCAAAACAATTTTCAGGAGCTCATTTTCAGGAACTTATTAAAAACCTTCTTTTCTAGGATGATATTTCGTATTAAAATACTTCCAAGGCATGGGGCTCATTGTTTTTTATTTTTTATTTAAAATAACTATGAAAGTAATTTAGTCATATTCGTTAATATGAAATCCATCAAAATTAGAAAAATTCGTAACATTTTTCAATCTGGTAGCTTGTTTTTGGTGAAATTGTCAGTGTCCCCGCAAAAGTCAAGTGGCTAACGTCACATTAAATGGAACTACCCCATTTTTTGTATCATGGAATAGTCAGTCAGTTTGATTTTAACACGCTATAAGTGAAGTACGCGAGTAACTAAATTGTGAACTACTACTACCGCAGTAATAATGTAAATAAAGAAAATTTTGCTATACTGAATATTTGAGTTATTTATTCGACAGTTCAGCGAATCGAACTATATCAAAAGGTGCAGAATAATTAAGAATTTCAAAAAAAATTCATTACAATACCTTTTAAGAGACATACATCAGGTTGTAGCGCTAGTCGAGTATGTAAAAACTGCATACATGCAATTTCCAACAGACCCATAAAATCTGGAGTTAGGGCCGCAAAAACCCCATTTTTTCATAACTTGAGGCCTATATTGGCCTATAACTTCATTTCTGTTTAGTCCACGAAAAAAGCTTGTTTGTCATCGAAAAGCGAAAATTTTTCCGCTTTCAACAGAAATATAACACGGACATCACATTTTCAAGGGGTTTTGCTACAAGTGAGAGAGATGTGCGAGTTAGCAAAGAAGTTATAGGTCCAAAAGTACCCGTTCCCTGATAATTAAGTTTGCCAGTTTTATTAATCTCACCTATTTTTACTCGAATTTCCTCTGATTTAGGGGCTATATCTTACTATTTAGACCTAAATCATAGGGAAGGGGCTACGAGGAAAATAAAAATAAAAAAACAAACAAAAAATTTCAGAAAGTTTTGTATTGAATTTTCGGTACAAATAGGAATAGCCAATATTTTAAAAAATGTTTCTTTAAAAATTCCATATTCAAATTTTTTTTGGGGAAACATTTTTAAATTTCTTTGCTATTAATACCTACATATATGACACTACTTTATTTTCTCTGTATTTTTCTTGTATTTTCTCATATATTTTTTGTCGCCCTCCCTCCTAATACGGTTTCAGTACTGGTATAAGTTTGTTAACTATATTTCAAAAAACTAACGAAATACAAGAAAAATAAAACCTAGTTCAGTAAAAACAAACGAACCGATAGGTTTTTTGACGACATTCGGCCGTTTATTTTTTTTTTTTATCTTTTCGGACAAATGAAAATTTTGTTTTTAGTTTCAAAATTTTGTGCATAAAAACACAACTAAAATCAACTTTCTTATGAAAAAAGTGAATCATCAGAGACCGAAATAATTTTCCCGTGTTATTTGCATTGTTTCTATTGTTAAAAATGTTAATGTAAAAATAAAATTTAAAACATAAACGAAAACATATCAAACTCACTAATTTTGGGGGAATAATGGTCTCCCTTTCTCATGGTAGAAATTATTTTTGTATTTTGAAGATCCGATAAAGTTTCGTCAGTTTTCTAGCTTCGAATCCAAGACAAAGTAGTATTATATAGATATAAATAAAAGCTTTTATACTTATATTTAAAAATTCATGAGCTAAACACCGGCTTATAAACTGAACACACCATTAAACAAACATACATAAATATGTAAAACTGAGCCCGATTTTACAAAGCTTCTCATTCGCAACGAAGAAAAACTTTACAAAAACAAATCTACGTGGCACACAAATCAATATAGAGACAAAATGTCTCAATTGTGTTGTTAGTGTAGAAATGAGAAAAACTGAATTAAGCATGAAAACAAATACCAGCAGGATGGCCTAGTGGTTAAAGGCTACTCCAGTTTCACCATGTGATTCACGGTTCGAATCCCGGTGAAACCTTTGATAACATTACAAAATTGCCTGATGATGATTACGTTGGCGGTTTTCGAAATGGGTCCATCGCAATATGCCAGTAAATGTTTCTTTCTTTTCAGTTTCTCTTAGAAAACATAATAATTGAAATTCAATTATTATAAGACGGTGTTAAGCTCATGAATTCTTAAATATAACTGTAAACTGAACACACCATTAAACAAACATACATAAAATCTTTTATAACAAAAATATTGTGAGTGACTGCAATTTCGACTATTTTTGTTAAAAATTTTGAAAAAAAAATTAATTCAGATTTCAAAACTCTTTTCACATTTTCTCAAATCGATCAGAAAATTTCGATTTCAATATCAGTGGCTTCGAAAATACTGAATTAAGTATTATTGAGAGACTTTAATCGTTTAATAGAAAAAATTGAAATAAATGTTGCGCTGTGGATCCGAAATCGCTTCGAACTTTTTTGTCAAACCCCAGCAAAGGTTTTATAATTTTTTTTTTTTTTTTTTGTTCATTAATTAAGTAGTTAAACAGTATTTACATATGAAAGTTTTTATTATTTATTATTATATATTAATATAATTTTTTTTTTGTTTTTATTAATTAATTTTTTTTTAACAAATACTTTTTTGCTGGTGTTTTGCTTATTTTTGACGACGTGGTGTTGGTTTTTAACAAATTGCAAAAATTTTACTAAAAGCAAACACATACGAGTATACATATAGAACAAATTATTTAACTGTGAATATATTTACGTCAGACTCATGTTTATTAATTTTATTTATATACTTGCACTACTTACGCCAATAGAATATTTTTTTCTATAAATTTCATGATTACGCATTTATTTGTATATTAGTGACGTATGAGCTAAATTCAAAATCGAAGCCATATCGATTTTTGTGGCCAAATATAACCAAACTTCGAACAGCTAAAAATTTTGCAAACAAAAAACTAAAAAATATACTGGATGCGTAGTATATTTACTTGGTTTCTGGTCATCAGCGGGCAGAAGGTAACAAAAAAATGGATGAGTTGGCAAAGGAGGATGCAGCGCGCCATGAAAATAGGGTAAAGGTTCCAATGCCATCGAAGAAATTAAAAGAAGACAGCAGTTGCATATGATCAGTTAAGCAGGAAACGTGTGGATTGAAGGGCAGCTTATGACATTAGGGCACTGGTTCTGCATTAGAGTAACAAAATTGCTTATAACTATCTCTAAGGAGAGAAGACTTGAGGCTCATGATGGGCGTACTTTTTGGCGTCACATACCAATGAACTAGGCGTAGTCAAGGACAGTAGCTGTTGGAATTTTTACTGCAGGAGGAATCGGCTGAGCATATATTGTGCTCGTAAGGCTGGGTCCTGGAGTCCTAATATTTAGGTTTTCCTGTTTGGTCGTCAAACAAATTGTGGGCCATGTGTTATGGGTACTGTCAGTCTATGTGAGGTCTTTATTGACCGACAAGTTTAACCTTACATTGCGGCCTTCGAATCGCAATGCCTTTCTCATCGCGATACAAAGATTGGACCCTGAAAAATTGGTTTTAGGCAAAATCGAGACAGCCAGGTAATACCAAATCCAGTCGAGTTGAACGCCTAGCAACCTTAGAAGTAAGACAAGTTTGGCTTAGAGTAGCAGATTCAAATTACAGTGCTATGTATTGGTAGCTTCAAATACATGCTCTAAGAGTGCCCTCCGAGTATCAAAGACACATGCGGAGCATTACAAATGTCGAGCTTCTCTTTCAATTTGCGTTGTGCTACTTTATAAATTTTCTTAATACGAGGGTTGCTATTTATATTTTGAGCCTAATAATGAAAAGACAGTAATTTATTATCGAAAATGGCTTTATTGTGTTTCAAAGTATTCTCCATGATAATCAATACACTTTTCATGCGTTCAAACCAATTTTCGTAGCACTTTTTGCACTCCGATTGAGGTATCTCCAAAACATGGGTTTTGAATGCATCAACGGCTTCTTCAGGCGCCGAAAAACGTTGACCACACAATTTATTCATGATTTGCGGAAATAAAAAGAAGTCATTTGGCGCCAAATCAGGGCTGTACGGGGGGTGACTCATTAATTTGACGTTTTGGCCAGTCAAATAGACGGTTGTTTCAGCCGATGTGTGAGAGCTGGCATTGTCATGATGAAGAATGACCCTTCGTTGCCGCTTCTTCTTCCGTATTTCACCAAGCACTACTGGCAAACAAATGGTTGTGTACCATTCGGAATTCACCGTTCTTCGTTGCTCTAATGGAACGGTAGCCACATTTCCAGTTATTCCGAAGGAACAGGCGATCATTTGCTTCGAAGTGCTTCGCGCACGAATCACTTTTGTCGGATTTGGCTCATCTTGGAAGACCCATACAGTGGATTGCTGTTTTGTTTCGGGCTCATACGCATAGATCCAAGACTCGTCACCTGTGTATATGTTATATACAGTTTTTTATGCATGGCGATTGTATTTCTTGAGCATTTCTTTCCACCAATTGACACAAGCATCTTTTTGAGCTTTTGTCAAATTATGCGGGACCCAACGCGAAAAAATTTTTTTCATAGCTAAATGTTCATGCAATATCTTATTAATGCTCGACATACTAATGCCCAGGGACGCCTCAATCTCACGATAAGTCGTATGACGATCTTGCAATATAAGTTCGCGCACAGCGTCAATTTTGTGTTGCACAACAACTGATTTTAGACGACCTTCACGATTTTCGTCCCCGAGCGAACGGCGGCCACGATTGAATTCGTTATACCAGCGTTTCACAGTGGCAAAGTATGGGGCTTCATCACCAAAAGTGGAAGTTAGTTGTTCAAAGCACTCCTGCCTTGATAATCCACATCGAAAGTCGTAAAAAATCATCGCACGAAAATTTTCACGAGTTAATTCCATTTTTTCCCTGAGATACAATTTTTAAGTAACTGCAAACAACACAAGTTGTGCTCAAATGTCAAAATTTTCTGAAGAAGGTTATGCTTAAAAACGTCAAACTTTCAATTGAAAACGTCAGATGGCGCCGGCAAGCAATTAGTGTTGTCAAGGCCCAAATATAAATAGAAATCCTCGTAATTTTGGGACGGGGGACCTATATGTTCCATGTCGACTTCGAACGGCATCTGCAAGTAAACGAGACTTCGCTGAGTAGTTCTTTTAACGGGTTATGGGGCCTTATAATATACCCGCGGAAACTATGACTGTCGTAAAAGACGTCTAAAATCCAAATCCCGTTACTGCCTTGTACGCAAGGAGTTGCACCTGCCACATAAAAACGCTTTCCAATGAAACATAGTAACAATTCTGTTTCTGATGGCGTCGTCTGATTAGATAAAGAGATAAAAAAGTGGGTCATGCGGTAAATGAGGACAAAAAGTACTTGCTGTCATCAAGGAAAGAATCAGCACATTCGCGCCTTGGCAGCCACGTCTTTGTTGACGCATATAAATTCGAGACTGTTAAGAACCTTCGTCTATTTGTGAAGCAGTGAAAACAATGGAGCTTAGAAATTAAACTTTTGCCAATAAGTGCTACTTTGGGCGGAGTAGGCAATTGAAAAGTAAAGTCCTCTCTCAACGAACAAAACTCACGCTCTACAAGTCGCTCATTATACCTGTTCTGATGTATGGCTCGGAATCATAGGCGGTGGTGCCGAGAGAAGACTAGCCGGCTCATCGAAGGAATACATTCGGAGTGTTTGCCAAACCACTGCTGAGGGGCGACACCACTTAGAATTTTTTGTAATTTAAAAAAACGTTTCTCCATATCTGTAGTTGGACCAATTTTGTTAATGTTTGGTTTGCTGGGTTGTGCACTTGTGGCCATAAATTAACTTTTTTCTTAAGAGTTTGATTAATTTTGGTGTGGTAGGCGAACACGCTACCATCAATATCACGCTTGCCAAAAATCGCAATCACCGACCCAATCAAAAATCTCGTGACAGCAGATATGTAAATGCGATTCCATAACATGATTGTGTGATTTGTGCGGCGACTTTGTAGCAGTAGATGGCGCAGTAAGCTTCGTGAGAGGGCGTTCTTATAGTAGAATAAGTAGCAGTAGTAAAATGCGACTGCGCTATTTACTGTTACTAAGTAGCAACGCAAATCACAGGTTTACTGCTGCTGTGATTGACGTTATTGGTAAGCCTGATTGCAAACAAGACGCAGATGCTGTTATTGTCAGTTAGTCACGGCGATTTCTTCGAAGATATATTGGTTAAGACACGGTAAGAAATGGGATATTTTCAATAAAATATGCAGGAGTTGCAACAAAGAGTTTTGCAAATAAGTGGCCACTTACACAGGCCGACAAAATTTAACCAACATTCAGACCCAGAAACCAGACTATATATTTCCGAAGGTGTATGATGCGCTGAATCCAAATCTGGCCTCGGAATTTCCGGTTTTCGAGATATCCTAACTAACTGTGCAAAAAACACCGTTTTGCCCATATTTGAGGTTATGTAGCCTTGCAGATGTTTTCTTTCACCAAACAGTGCATCTTTAAATACAAGGCTTCTTCTTTCAAATGGCATTGACTTTGCTCAAATATCATTTTTTTCACGATTGAGATAACATAGACATGATATAGTTGATTACTAATTTTCTTATTTTTCTTAAAATTTTGTTTCACACCATAAGTGTGCTAACTCACCACACCCCTACACTATCTAACCCTCGGGTACCAAGTCACACACAGCCCTAACCCCTACAAACCACCCCTATCATACCGCAAGCAGGCTAACCCACTTAACCCTTGGGACAGCGTTTACTCGCATATTTTTCTTAAAATAAGTCTTATTTATCTAGTAGATATATCATACCACAAGTGGGCTAACCAACATAACCGTTAACCCATCAACTCCCGTATCCCCTGGAAAATTTAGAAACATCAAAATTTCAAAATGCGATATCTCAGCGAAAAAAAAATGATATTTGAGCAAACTCAACGCCATTTTAAAGAAGAAGACTTATATTTAAAGATTTCATCCTTTAATTTTGGTGAAAGAAAACATCTGCAAGGCTACATAACATCAAGTATGGGCAAAAGTGGTGCTTTTTGAACTTTTAGGTTAGGATATCTCGAAAACCCGAGCCGAAATCCTTCGAAAATAGATAGTCCGATTTCTGGGTCTGAGATGCTGTCGGGCCTGTGTTATCTGAATACAAGTAGCAAATAATGTTACTAACACTCTCACGCAAAACAACAATAACAACAAGTAGAAGAATATGAATAATAAATAAAACTATTTTTGATTTCTTTTTTGCTTCAAAGTAATTATACCATTTCACTAAATTTTATTTTTTTTTAAATTATTTAACATATATTATGTATGTATCTATGTAAGTATATAATTATACTAACGAAAATTTTACATAAAATTGCAAATTAAATTAACAAAAGTGCAATATAAAGCGAATAATTTTCGATTAGAAAGGCGACACAAAGATACAAATACAATATTAAACATATATAAGATACACAAATAAACCAAATTAAAGAAACAAAACACAAATAAGACAAAAAAGTATTAATAATAATAAAACAGTAGACCAATTACTTCACTAATAATTATGATAATAATAACTAAGCTTTAACACATCGTATTTTGAAGTTTTTTTGTTACGCTTCATTGCAATTCAATAGCAAAAACAAATATATATGTATGTAGGTAAGTGTTATGTGGAATATGTAGTTGGAATTCCATTTTAACAATAAATGTATATGGTTGATAAAGATTAAGGCCCACTTGCAGATTGGCAAGTTATCTTTTAAAATTAGAGTTGATATGAGTGGTAAAACTCATACATTTTTGAAAAAATTTTTAAATTAACTCTGCGTTAAAAAGATAACTTGCCGTTCTGCAAGTGGGCCTAAGGGGAAAAAATTGAAGATATTGATTTTTACATAAACATATGTATTTATGTAAATTTTTAAATAAATCGAACTTCGAATAAACAAAACCACAAACTTTACTACATAGTGTATAATTAAAAATAATAGTTTTTAAAGCGCAACATACATGTGTATGTACATATGTATATTAAAGTGTATGAATGCAGATACATATATATATGCATATTGAAATTATAATTAAGCATATTTTGTAAGTAGCATAAGTAGATAAAATTAACACTTCAGTTTTTCGCGTTATACTTTACTTATATTAAATTCATTATGAATTAGTATTTGGTGCATACATACGTACACCATTTTAATAAATTTTACATGTACTAACAAAATTACAAAAACAATTTTATTATATTCAAAACTGTGAAATTGCATGACACTAAAGTAATTTAAAGAAAAGCAGCAAATATAATAACAAATAGTACAGGTTCATATATGTTTTATGAGAATATGCTAAAAACAAACATAAATAAGTAAACGAAACATAAGCAAACAATTTTACATAGACACAGTAAACGACTGCACAATTGTTATTACAGAAACTATAGTCTTTATTATTATTATTATTTTTTAATAAATTTAATATTTTCGTTGGACATAAATATTTATGTATACAGAAAATATGTATGTGGCTGCTCAAAGGAAAAATAAGTTCAATTCCTAGATTCTAGCGTAGAAAATAATTGTGAGCAAAAAAAAAACTTTTTTCGCGCCTAAAAGTATGCTTTGAGTAACTTAAGGACACGCTATGCAGTTGGCACTAAAGAAATTGAGTTGAATTTGAAAATATATTATGTATATGAAAAGAAGCACTATGCTGGAACTCGATTCAAAGGTGGATATATGTATATATATTTTTTTTCGAATTTACTATTTTATTGTATTTATGCAAGCATATTTGAAAAGAATGACGGAAACTTTTTTAGGATTCAAATATTTAATTTACACATGCAAAAATAGCGCTACAAAAAACGAAAAGAAAACATTTTCGAAAAGTGGCAGAGTAAATGATATATTTCAATTTAAAATTATAAAAAAAAATTGATCTGGTGCTTTGGAGAAAAATCGAAAATTAAACTTGAAAGCTCTCGAATTTCTAGTATTGAATCGGACGTTGTTCCGTATTTCAAAAAATGGCTTAAGCAATCGAAAATGGAACTTCAAATTAAAAAATAAAACCCTGAGCAACTTTTTCGATTTTCAAAACAAAAAAAGGAAAATAAAGAAATATTCGCAAAACGTACTCTATTGTGATTTATTTTTCAAGAAGCTGCTTGAACGACGAAAATTGAACTTCATGTAAAATACTGCATTGCGAAATGCTTACAGATCCTTGTGGCAAAAAGAAAACATTTTCGAAAAAAAGTAGATATTTCAGTTTGGTGTAAAGAAAGAAATGTGGGATGCAGAATATCATTTTCGCTTTTAAATTTTGAGTTATAAAAAAATGTTTAGCTCGGGCAATTCAGCGAGTATCGAAAATTATCAACAAAAAAGCATAAGTCTTCAGAATTTTTTCGAACTTTGAAAATAAATTAGCCAAAGAAAAATATAAGCAAATATTCAAACATTCAGTTTCAAATTAAAAAAGAGGCCGTAGAAATACTATTACTCTTGAAAACAAAACATTTTCGAATATAGTAAGATGATTTGTTTACGCTCACTTTTTATTTTAAATAACAAAGCTTTAACACGTTTTAATTCGAAAACGATATAAAAAAAACGCGTGCAAAACTAATAAAAAAAACTACAGCTACTTTTTCGAAAAACAAAGTCCGAACAAGTATAGCAAAATGGTTTATACCATAAAAAAGTAAATAAAAAAATTTTATCCCAGCAATTACAGCATTTAATTAACGTCGAAAACGATATAAAAATTTGCATATCACAATAAGACATTATCTGCATTTTCGAATTGATTTTCCCAGAAATTTTTTTTTTCCAAATTCAAGGTGCTCGCGTTAGAAGTTTTTTTTTTATAATTACTTAAGTCATGATATGATTTAAGAAAAAAATTCGAACTTGCGGAACTTTTTCAACTTTCGAATTGTTGTTTTATTTTAAAATAACAAAACTTTAACACGAACAATTGCTGTTTAGGAGCAAAGCAAAAAGTTTTTTTTTTCAATTTCGAAAACGTTATAAAAATGAGACGTGCAAAACTATTAAAAAAAGAGTTTGAGTTGCTTTTTCGAAAAACGTTTGAAAATTGTAAAGATATGGTAGATCCCAGCAATTATAGCAATTTAGTCAACGTCGACAACGATATAAAAATCTGTCACTTTCACTTTTTTTCATTTTCGAATTGATTTTCCTCGCATTTTTTCGAAATTCAAAGTTCTTCTGCAACTTTTTCAAATTTCGAAAAAGTAGTTTTTCAAGTTAACTAAAAAGCAGTACTTATAAACAATAAAAAAAATGTTACGTTCACAATTAGACTGACTTTTTCATTTTCGAATAAATTTTTCCCGCATTTGCTATTGGAACTTCAAAGTGCTCCAGTTAGAACTAATTTTGTAATAATTACATAAACCTTTAAGTGGCTTACAGGTATATTGAAAAATTGTTTTCGTTTCTCAAATAAAATTAACATTTTCTTCAATTGTAAATTTTGTTAGTTGAAACGAAGGTTTACTAGAATGCACATAAATTTGTGTTTTAGCAAAGCGAAAACAAATTCGAAAATCAGTGAACAATACAGCGCGGAATAATTAGAAAAGAAAAATCACACATTTTAGTTTAAACATTTTTTTAGGCATTTCAAAACATGCCTGCTTTGACGTTGTGTATGTAGGATAAGTTGTGTGCAACTACATTTTTTTTTAGTCATTTATATATTTAATTTTACTAACCAATTTTCGCTAACTTGTGAAAGTAAGTCTGTTTTTTTAGAATTTTGGATATTAAGTGTAAAGTGCATTTTTTGTTTGTTTGCAATTTTGTCTACATTTCCAATTTTCACTACTTATAAAGTAAAAAATACAAAATTAACATTTTTTTAAATTATTTATGTAGTATATAACAAAGAAAATTCATTACATAGTATTGGTTTAATTAATATTAATTTTATCAAATAATTATTAAATTTTGTTCTAACATGATTTTTATTGAAGTCCTTGTACACCGAAATTCATTTGACATCAATTAAAGTACAAAGTTTTTGGGTTTTGTGTATTTTATAAGATTTCATTTAGTAAGTTGTTGTTTTTCTTTCAGTGTATACATATTCATGGTAGTGTTTCAAAAGCAGCAAACGCGCAAGCAATTCTTTCAATTATTGATATTTATTGACTAAAATGTTTATTTATATTTTGCATTTTTTTTTGTTTCTGTTGCAAGATTTTGCACAAAGCATTGAGAGATTAAATTTGTTTTTTGTAAAATAAATTCCTATTGCATAAACTAATAAATGCTACAAGTTAGGATATATGTATTTATGTAAGTAAGTTATAGTGGGCTTGTTAATTGGTGTGCTTGACGTTTATTGTTTGCTGGCTTAGTTGCGCATGCGTGGCGTTCCATCTTTCTCACTTAGTTAGCCTCCTTCCTACAGTCAATGGTATTTCATTTAAGCTGCAGTGTCCACTTCCTCCACAATATGATTAGGTGACACTTCACTGGGTGTTGCTTTATTATTACTACTACTACTATTGCTAGGTGCTGCCAATTGCGGTGTACTTTTATTCAATGCATTTGCTGACGATGGAGAAGACGCATTTGCAGTTATTGCTGTAGCGTTATTCATTGTATTCGAATTGTTTGCGCAAACAGCTGCAACAGTGTTGGTGGTGCTTGCACTGATGATGGTAGCGTTAGCTGCTTTTGTGGTTGGTGAACCAATTGCTGCTGCCCGTGTGGCATATGGTGCTCCCTTCAATTTGCGTGCCTCTCGTCGTTGTTTACTTTGTAACATCACCTGACGCAATTGATCGATTTTTGATTTCGTTTTTGAATTCTCTAAATCGGTTACACATTTTTGGCACATTTGTTCACATTCACGTTCACCACTTTCGCTATTATGGCGATAACGACAATTGCAGATTGTACGTTCGTCAGTGTTGTTGATGGCTGCTTCCTTGCAACAGGCATGATTGTTTGAGCTGTTGCGTGTAGTTGAAGTTTTGCTGCTGCTGCTGCCAGCGTAATGACCATTACATTCACCATATGTGCAAACGCCATTGTTGCCATGTTGTTGTTGAGATTGTAAACATTTTGCGTACGAAGGTGCATGTTGTTGCTGATGTTGGTGATGGTGGTGATGATGATGGTTTTTCATGGTGAGCTGCAAGTGAAGAAAAAATTTATTTTGGATTTTCCGTTTTTAAAGAAGAGTGGTGCAATGTTTTTTCTGCAATATTTTCGAATATTGTGACGAATATTAGCATCACTAAGCTGTTAGTACATAATCACACAACAACAAAAACGTGAAGCAGCCACTCTTATGTACATGTACACATTAAAGCTAGCAACTATTATGTAGAAGGCGACAAAGAGCTATCTCACACACAAAGATGTGGGCATCAGCCGAAGTAGTTACTCACACATACACATGCATATGGCTATAAACTACAAATGCATGTACTCATATAACTAATTACCAAAAACTGACTAGAGACCTTTGGAGAAATATGCGAACGAAGCAACGGAGAGTATAAAAGCAGCGCAAGCTGAACAATCAGTAATCAGTTTTGATTTAAACACGCTATTGGTTGTGAAGTATAATTGTGAAGTACTATTCCCAAAGTAATCTAAATGAAGACCAGTTGCAATACTGAATATTGGAGTGATTTATTCAACAATTTAGCGATTCGAACGTTAGCAGAAGTTTTCAAATAAATAAATTAGTTACAATATGTATATATTGCAAGCTTGCCCAGAGTTACACCAAACTCAACAGACTGGCTCCTAGCCAATAGCCTCTTTTTGGAAAAAAGCAGTCAATGAGCAGTGGAGTCCTTTAGAAATTACACATTTCAGGTGGTGGTTGGCATCTACGCAGCGCTACTGCGCTGGGACTTTTTCCAAGCGAAGTCCTCCAGGCCAATTAGTACAACTTCCGTTGTCTGGAAGCTAATGAAAATAATAGTAGACTACGAGATTAGCCCGTTCGAATTGAAGGAGGCAGTGCTGGGGGCTTTAGACATCGAAGATGTTTCAATAATAAGTCTACAGAGAAAAGGAGTAAAGAAGCCTAACCGAAGATGGCTAGATTCACTACTTTACACGAAAATCGCTGAAACCCAGGCAGGGAACAATGCCCTCCGGGTTCACACCACGAAGGGCCGTGACCTTTAACACAATTGTGCCTGTGTATCGCTTAAAATCAACCATTTCAAGGCGGCCATCATCGCTTGCACCAGAAGAATGGACTTAACTGGCAGGCAACATTTTGATACCAAATTAAATAGCGCCCATGAAGTCCATAAATATGAATATGAATCTGTTATGGCTTCGTAGTCTTTATTTTGAGAAAAACTCGATCAATAATGAGGCAATCGTTGACAAAACTCCAATGCCTAATGTGTTTGCAACACCGGGGCAATACGTACATACCCGACATCATTGGAGGCAATCTTCGACCTGACATACTTACTTATTTCTACAGCAGACGTCCAGTCGAACTCTAAGGAGGTAAAGCTATTACATCCCGCAACATGAAAGAATTGACAGAGAAGATACCTCGAAATCTCCAGAGGGGATTAGACGCCAGTCTTATTATGTCTGGCACAAATCGCTACAGAGCGACCCTAGACTCTCAAAGAATATTTTAAGAATTCGAACAGGTAAACTTACAGAACATTGTATACTCAACAGCCGCCTGTGTAAGCTTGGAATACGATCGAGTAATACTTGGGGTCGCCGATGCTCCGAAAGACTTGGAACACAACTATTCGTAACTAACCATAAAACATTTTATATGCTCTTTGCAAGCTTCCGAGCATCCAATAACAAGAAAATATGAATTTTGAGTTTTGCAGAATAGCACTGAATAGTTTCAACTATGAGCCACTGCCTACGATAATATTTTAACTCACCTGTTTGCTGCTGCTGCGTATGCCATGTACAGCTGTGCCACCATTAGATGTCGAAGAGCCTCCACTACCATTTGTTGAAGACGAAGATGATGTACTTGGTGCCTCAAAGCTTATGCGCGCACCACGGCTATACTGCGGTGTAGCGCTCAACAAATCATTCAATATATGTATAACTGTAGAGATGTCGCGTTTTGGACGCCCATAACGATCTTGTAAAGCTGGATTTAATGTGCCTGAGAAGGTACCTGAATATATGCCTTTACCATGATTCTTCATAGACTCAATTACAGCACCTGTGCTGCTGCCTTTACGTGAATTCTCCTCACCACCACCACCAGATAAATCAATCTTATTGGTAAAAACCTCTTTGGAGAGTTTACGTAGTGTCTGTGTTAGATTGCGTGATGCTTCAGCGAGAGTGCGTGAATCTGATACAACGACACCAGAATCATCTAGAGCACTGCTGCTGCAAGCGGCAGCCGACGTACTTGAAGCTGGTAGAGGTTGTGCTGTTTCTGCTGCCGAGGTTGCTGATGTGGGTGCTGGTGCAGTAGCTGACGTGGTTATATTTGTCATGCTGCTATCAGCGTCAGCGCCCAAACCACTATCTTCCAAGCAGCTTTGCTGTGTTTTTGTCACTGGAATGGGACGTGCCAAAGCACTGGGGGTAGCCTTAGTACGCAAAATGGGTGAAAGCGTCTTATGTTGTTGTTGTAGTTGCTGCTGCTGTTGCTGGTGATGATGGTGGTGGTGATGATGATGATGGTGGTGATGGTAATGATGGCTACTGCCACGATGCTTCGAGCGTGTTATTGGATTGTTAGCAGTTTTGTGTAGAATAGCAGCAGTGTGTGAGGAGGTGCTGCCTCCTGTAACTAGCTTCTGCATTGACGGACTGCTTACCAAATGCTGTGGTGGTACGACAGCGCCATCATCTATATTCATTGCCTCTGTGCTTGAAGGAACTGCTTTGGCGTTCTCTGCGCCGCCGTTACAATCAGTCGTATCCATGCAAGTATCCTTATCGGTTGCCGAGCCCCCGCTGAGACGTGTGCAAAGGCACGATGTTAGCTTAGCGGCAATAGGATCTGGGCATACAGCTTCTCCTGTAGTAGCGGTATTGGTGCCGCTATTGTTGGCGCTTTCACTACCTATAGCGACGCCGCCATTCTTGGTGATTGGTATACTCTTTATAGCCGCTGTTTTTATAGGGCTCGAAACGAGATTTGAAAGTGATTTAATAGGTGACTGTTCGAGCAATGCAGATGTAGATGCAGCATTATCATTTGCTGCTGTTGCTTGCTGTGAGTTGGTGGTGTCGTTGCCAGTTGTTAATGCACATATATTCTGATAACTTGCAGGCGGAGTTGTTGTTGTAATAGAGTTATGCGCAGCAGAAGACGCTGCCGATGAGCTACCATTGTTACTTAATGTGTTAGAAACGCACTGACGTAATTGTTGTACTAGCGTTTGGCCTCCGGATGCCGATGAAGTTAATCGCGCAGGCTGTGACATAGCGATACTCTTGACAATACTTTGTAGATTTTCATAATCGCGCTTGCTCAGAAATGAACTGAGATCTGAGCTCTTCAACGTACTACCAGATGCCAATTTCGTAGCTGCGTGTGAGGTGGTGCTAACTGCATTATTACCAGATAATGATGATGAACCTGCGATTATACGTCCCGTACCAATTGAAGAGTTAGCGTGTACTGACGAGGAGCTAGTGGAGGAAACTGCAGCTGCAGTTGTTGCTGTTGTTGTTGATGATGCCGATGACGATGACGCAGTCTGATGATGGTGATGGTGGTGATGATGATGATGGTAATTATGACTGTGTCCGGCTGCTAAAGCTGAACGATTGTTGCGCTGATTGGAGCGTGCACGTAACGCAGTTGAATTGTTGTTGCTACCTGAACAGCTGCTACTGGCGCCATTCGAGCTGGCATTCGTTGAGCTGTTAGCGCCATTTGCTGGATTAACTGTGCTCAATTGTAATTGTATTAACATCATATGATCACCGAGACGCATACTCAAATTTAATGGTGTTTTTCCACTAAGAAAATCGTTTACTTGAGAATCATTGAGCGACTCGAGCGCTTGCATGACGGTATTTTCGGGGCGTTGAGCCTGAAAGACATGAGAGGAATTGGAAATTTGTTTATTATTGGTAAATTGAAATGTTTAAATGTAACACGAGTGTAGGTACACGTACACAAGAGAAAAAAAAAATGCCGTAAAAAATTATGTCATAAACAGTTGGTGGTCACGTGCAGTGCGAAAGGCGTGGCAGCAACACGCTGGCAATACGTATACCGGCTTACCATTCCATTTTATATACAGTCACTGCCATTAAAAATGGAACTTCATTTGTTTTGGTTTACAAAAATTCGTAGCGAAGATCCAATATTTTAGTTTAATGTTTTTTTTATTTATTTGAATATTAAATACAAATCGTATTTTTCGTTTATGCTATTATATATATATTTTTTTTTTTCATTTAAGGAAAACTTTATCATAACAATAATAATGAAAAAATAATTAGTGCTAGGCCTAGAGCTCGATTCGGACCCAATATTCAAATTATTTTTATTATTTACACTGTTTATGTTTTATTTATTTAAATTTTTTTTATTTTTCTGTGTATGCATAAATACTTATAAATACTTTTTTTTTTATTTTTTTAATTTTTGTTTTATTTTTTTATCTCATTTTATTTTATTTGTTACTAGGTTAATTTTTTTGTTTCTTTTTTTTTAACCTCTTTATTTCTTACATTTTTAAAGATAATTTTATTATTTTATTTAAGAAAAATTTTTATATTCTGTTTATATTATTTCAAAACTTATTAATTTATTTGTTATTTTATATATATCAACCTACCCTAATAGTAAGGTCGTAACTTAAAAATTGTGTTAACAAGGACGTATATCAAACATTTTGTATTTTTTCAGTTACAACCGTTTTAGCCGGTCTCCAGGGATAAGACTTTTTTAATGACTTTGCTGAAAAAACTTGTAAGTTACTACTTTTTTTATTGGGATAGGTCAACATTTAGTTTTTTGAAATTGTTTTTTTTTTATTCTATACTTCTGGAAAACAAAAAAAAAAAAATTCAAAAATATAAAAGAAAATAAAAAGCTAGCTGACGAAGAAGTGAAATTCAGAAACATCTCATAGTAACCATCGCCGTTTGTAAACTTTGCAATTTATCTCTATTACTCGTATCAATAATAAAAAGACATACTTGAAAAAATAGTTCAAAATTAAAAAAGAAAATAAGATCAAAATTTTACTATATAAACAAAAACTATATAAATATTTTATTTTGTATATAAAATAATAAAAATATCTTTACTTATTTACACTTAAACTTTTTACATTTTGAAAGATACTCTTGTAATTTTATATAAAAAATATAAGATCGCGGGTTCGAATCGAGCTCAAGGCTTAACAATAATTATTTTATCATTATTATTGTTATGATACATTTTTTCTTAATTGAAAAAATTATTAAATTAGAATAGAAGAAAGAAAAAATTTAGACAACTGCCAAAGCTCGTTGTATAGATCCATTTCGGGAACTGCTAAATTCCTTCATCGGCAACGTTTAGGCGCCGCTGCTATAACCATTCAGCCATCACAGCGGTTTTTTGTTTGTCTTACAAATCAGTAGGCCGACATAACAACAAAAATTATAAAAAATATATTTTTAGTGCTTTTTCCATTATCTTTTTCAATTTTTTCAATTAAATTTGAACTTTTTACTTGATTTTAAAATCAAATTACAAAATTATATTTTTTCAAATAAACTTTGAACTTTTAATTTAGTTTTCTAATTTTATTTTAAGCACATTTTAAAAACTTACATTTAAACAACAAAAAATTTGTATGTGATAAATTTTTTATATTTTTTTACTTTTAATTACATTTTGTTAATTCTTTTTTCATATTTTGGCACTTTCATTTCTTCCGAAAGGATGTTTTAACTGCCCCAAAATTGTCCCGTAATGATACCTAAAATATCTAATCCCAAAGTGATACTGAAGAAATTGTTCCGAATTGAATGATCCGGTATGTGTGCTTCTTATGGAAAAAACCAACAAGTTCATGTTTTAGGGGCAAATTTTAAGTCCCGCTTTTACTGCCGTTTTAACTCATCGCCGGTCTTTCAATTAAAGAATATGTTTGTAAGCTTCACTTTTATTATTATTATTTTTTTTAATTTAAATATTTTTATTTTAATCTTACTTCATTTTTGGTTACATTTTATTAACTTTTGAAATTCCCATATTTTTTATTCTATATATACCCTTTTTTTGTTATTTTATATGAAAAATTTATTTTTATGTTTTATTTTTACTTGTTTTAATATTTCTGTTTGTAACTTTTGTATTGCATTTTCAATTTTTATATACATTTCTTATTATTATTTTAACGTTTGTTTTTTTTATTGTCTGCCTTTTTCAATTTAAAAAAATATATATGTTATAGCGATTTGAAAATTTTGCATTTTTGCACCAGGCTAATGTAGGTCCTTTCGCGCTATTTCGGTCGATAGAGGGCGGCGGGTAGCTACCTGATGCAGCGATGCATCGAAAAAAGATCTACTTAAAGCACAACATACTCATCTTAAAAAAAAAACCAAAAAAATGTGGCTGAGAAACAGTAAAAAGGATATAAAAGGTCCCAGATACACATGATTTTAGGTTGATTTGGCAATTCGTTAAGTACATATTAAGAAACTCATCGAAACTTTTACTGACGGATTGGCAGGCCTAGCAATAGATCATGCCAGCTACCTGATAGCGTTTTTGTAAGTAAAATTTTTTTAAGAAGCTGTAGTTTCTTGGGTCACTCGTTGTGGACGACACTTTGCATATCACAGAGGAATGATGTCTTCGAGAAGTTGTAAACGAGCGGCTAATTCGTTTTGCTATATATGTGGCGAATGTATTAAAAGAAGACAAAAAAAGTTTGATTTAACTAAAAACACAAGGATTTGCGAGGCCTACCTAACCTACTTCGGTCTACCTGTTAAAAAACAGGACAAAAAATGGGCTCCACATGTTTCATGTAACTCTTGCAGAAGCATTCTGGAGCGTAAGTTTATTTTCTCTTTTTTATTGTACTAACTGTTTCATATATATATACATATATCTACATATATATAATTGCATAATAACTGAAATTGTTATGAAATGCTTTACGTTTTATTATAGTTTGGTACCAGGGTGAGAAAAGAGCCATGAAGTTCGCAGTAATCATGACACTGATTGCTATTTTTGTGTAGTGAAACCACTGAAAGGAAAACGTTTAAGGAAAACAATTAGACCAATTCTAAATATTCTCGCGGATTTTTTTATTCCCGCGGAAAAATTCCTCCAATTCTGTTCTCCTAGGGAGAACAATAATTGGGGAATAGGAATTTCGAATTTTCGAAGTCAGCTGTTTTGTCAATTGAAATTTCGTTGCACATTTCTTATTTTGTTTAAAAAATTGAAAAGTTTAATTATTGTTGCAAATTTGTTGGAAATTAAGAAATAAAATATAAACATTGCACAGTATTTATTGCATTTCATGTGGTATTCACTGAAATGAGTAATGAATTGGTGCCACAGCAACATCAACAGCGGAACATAAGAAGAAGACGGCCGCATAACACAAATCTGCCGGAGTTGCCTGCTTTCATTCGGCAAAGCAATTTTCTGGCGGCCAAGTTGAGTTGAATTCGTCCTTCATCATATGCCAAAATCTATTTAAGCCTTATTAAAAAATCCTTGCGCAATTTCTGGATGGCTGCATCAAATATACCGAGAGCTCTACCGTTGCTTATGATATACTTTTCAACTTAAAATAAAGAATATTGTGGTTGTAGTTGTTGTTGTATTAGAAGTGAGAATATTGTGGTAGAATATAAATACACCTTTTAGCACAAATTTGTACAAATAAGTGTTCTTTCTTAAAATAACCAATTTCCTTTAACTATTTTGATGCATTCCCTTTAATTTAACAAGTGAAAAAACTCCTATGAAATGGCAGAGAAATCTCCCTCTCCCTCACATTCATAATACCTACTTTTCTCCCATAACCGGTTTCCGCTTTTTCGAACATTGTTCAGAATAGGAGGAAAGGGAGAAGTGAAAAAACTCACAAGGAATTTTTATTTAGAATACGAGGAATGGGAGAAGGGAGAAAACTCGCACGGAATTTTCGTTTAGAATTGGGCTGAATATATCCGGAACTACCATCGACATCCGCTCCAGTACCACATTCGGAACAAAATCCTGTACCTGATTCACCTGTGCTGGAAAAGCAACTATTCCCTCAAAGCAGCTTTCAAATACCGAGTTCATCTGCATCCGTACATTCCGAATTTGTTCCTCAATTTGAACCAGGAATACCACTACTCATCAACTCTGAAGATCTCAATGACTTAATAAAAGACTTAAATCTATCAAAAGACAAAGCAGAGTTATTAGCATCGCGGCTTAAACAACGAAATTTACTTACTTCTGATGTTCGAATATCTCGGCAAAGAAAGCGTCATGAAGAATTTTCTTGTTTCTACAGTAAGGAAGATGGACTCTGTTTTTGCTATGACGTGAAAGGTTTATTTGAAGCAATTGGTATTCCTTGTAATACAAATGAATGGCGCCTCTATATCGACAGCTCAACAAAAAGTCTAAAAGCAGTTCTTCTACACAATGGGAACAAATTTCCATCTATTCCACTGGCACATTCCATACATCTCAAAGAAAATTATGACAGTATTAAAATGCTATTAACTGCAATCAAATATACGGAATACAAGTGGGAAGTTATGGAGACTTCAAGATGGTTTGTTTTTTTACTGGAATGCAAGGTGGATATACCAAACACTCCTGTTATCTTTGCCTATGGGATAGCAGAAATGATGCCGCCCACTATTGCCAAAAACATTGGCCTGAACGTACTGAGTATGGAGTGGGAAGATTTAATATTAAACATGAAGCAATTGTCGATCCTAAAAATATATTGATGCCGTCATTGCATATTAAATTGGGCGTTATTAAACAACTTGTGAAGGCTCTTAATATTGAGTCTAAAGCTTTCAAATATTTGCAGACTTTTTTTCCAAAGCTGTCAGAGGCGAAAATTAAAGCTGGAGTCTTTGTTGGCACTCAAATAAAAAAAAATTATGAACTGCGATATTTTCCCGGACCTACTTAGCAATGAGGAGAAACTAGCGTGGAACAGTTTTAAGGCAGTAGTTCATGGCTTTCTTGGAAATCATAGGGATGAAAATTATGATGAGCTGATAACTGGCATGATTACGAATTTTTCCGCCATCGGATGTAGAATGTCGCTAAAGATGCACATGTTACATTCACATCTGGATAAATTCAAAGATAATATGGGAGCTTATTCAGAAGAAGACGGGGAGCGATTCCATCAAGATATAATGGAGTTTGAGAAACGCTACCAAGGCCAGTATACGGAAAGCATGATGGGGGACTATATTTGGACGTTAATAAGAGAAAATGTTACCGAATATGGCAGGAAAAGCAGGAAAAAGCATTTTTAAACATTTAAACTGTATTCTAAATCTAAATTTATAAGAATAAATCTTAAATTGATTTTTACTATACTATAATAAATCAAATCTATGTCAAATTTTGATGAATTTTCATGTTTTTCGTTTTTCTCATTTTTTTCGAACAAAACCAAATCAAAAACTTTTTTATGCTCATATTCTTATTTCTGGGTGCAAAAGCAATAAAAAAAATATACGCACGACCCATGTACAAAAATGTTGTTGACCAGTGTATTTAATTATTATATTAACTTGTTGTCTTCAAAGTGCATTGATGGCCTGATGCGTTAAAACGTCAAGCCTTCAATGTATGGATCGCTGATGATAAACCGTCATGGGTTTTGAAATAGTCGGCTATACGGTGTATGAAACTTTGTTTTTTCTAATTTACTCGTTTTCTATGTATAATTATTTAATATAATATAACTTGTAAAATATAAATTTTACAAAAATAATAAAGTTGGCCTTGAAGACAACAAATTAATATAATAATTAATTTTTTTCATTTTTAATACATATATTTTTTATTTTAGTTTTTCGAATCGTCTGACGAGAGAGGATGTTCATATCGACTGAATATATAATATAAAACAAATGTGGCAAACCATTTAAATTGCACTCATTTTATGTGAATTTTTGTTTTGTTTTTCACAATAAGACATTTTAATTTACTTGATTTTTTAAGGTGTAGAAAAAATTTGTGTACATTCAAGAAAATATTGAGAAAATTTAAATAAAATATTTTTTCGCACCATTTCGATTACAAGTGACGGTATATTTGAATGTAGCCTACAGAAAAATTTTGAATGTAGGCAGAAAAATGCAACAGATAAAACAATTTAGTAGCACACACACACACACACTTTCTGTGTATTATATAACAGGCACAATAAAAAATAAAGCAAAAAAACCATCTCTGTAGTTGGCACTTTTAATTAAAGTAACGGCACATGAATGATCCAACGCCTGAGGCGCACGTTTAGCAAGGAGTAAGCCGGGTGGTATGTTGACGCTAGCGTAGGTGGGTCAATGTCAGTGCCGTTAGTAAATAAGGCACAGCTATATGCAGTTGTATATATGTATGATCATATATTCAGTTGCGAAATGTAAAAATGGAAAACCACCGCGCGCCAAATGATTTCATTCTGGCTTCTCTGACAGCAGCAGTTGTTGCCACTTACGCCTCTACCTTAGCCACCACCGCTGTGAGATCTTCCACCCGCTAGTCAGCAGATTATAGTCACGGCGTATTGCACATATGTATGTACCTATTACTTATATACATATAGAAAAATAAATATAACGCATTGCAATATCTTAATGAATTGTTTGATGGATGTGGGCGTAGATGAATATTGGGGTGGATCTGGCACTACTTGACAGCCTTAAAAACAAATATTTAGTAATATGTACCAATAACAATAGAATGGTATAAATAATGAGTTTGGTTTCAAACAAAAAATACTATAAATGGGCCGCAAAGCAACAGCTAGCTTTTCCGTAAACAAAGAATGGCAATCATGAATATTGGTTTTGAAATTGATTGATGATAAAGCTCAACATGGCAGTCTTGTTTAAGTGAAAAATTGACTGATGCATTTGGGAAATTTTTTTAAAGGTAATTTTTTATTATCTTCATTTTTACTTTTTCCAATGGATTTTTATGTTCTGTGTAAGAATGACATTGGCCCATCAATACCAATTTCCTTCATACCTTCCTCTGTTTGCCACCTTGCGAAATACTTTTTCATTGTAGTCATATTTTGAATTTACTCATTTTTGGCAAATCAAAGCTCCGCTGAAAAGTCGTTGAAATACATGCAAAGTAAGTACTCAACGCTTTCTATCTAATCTTTATTTCTACAGCTCCAACAGATTGTTGGGATTCGCATGCATTCACAGTGTATACCAATCGGGCCTAAGAAGAGACGATTAAAATTAATTGAAAACCGAGATCGGTTCTCATTAATGCGAGGCTAAATTTGTCCGAGCACCTACCTATGTGGGTTCCAGTGTACATCTGGCACTAGGTTTCTTCGTAAAAATAGACACGAGTCAGTATATGCACACAGAGGGAGTAACATCACTCAGCTGGTTTGACTCAGTCCGTTCATTAGATTTCGTCTCTAGTCGGCATCATAGTTACCACATACACAACCAGAGAGGATAGATATAATAAGAGACGTCATTTAAATTTTTATGTAAATTTATGTAATGTGCCTGATTGGCGGGTATTAGAAAATTGCCTTCTACACATTTTTAAGAAGTTTATATTAATACATATTGTGATTGTTGGAAAGAGGATGAATTGCTTAATTAATACGATCCTTTAAAACAATCAAAAATACCTCATGAAAATGTGTAGAAGCAATTTAAAATTACCCGTCAAATGGGACATTACAAATAAATTTTGCAAAAAGTATGAAATGACGTCTCTTATTATATCTATCCTCTCTGACACAACTATAAACTGGAAGCGATATCACTGCTACGACGCTCTGAGAGACCAGTTCATTTAGCGACTGTTCGAAATATACATACTATTACCTGTACTGCACGGCTTTGATAGAAGAAATAGAGCGGCCTCCTTTATAGCTCGGCAACTCTATACTTAACGAGAGTGAAGTAGATAACATTTTCACAATTTCATTCGGTTTGGAGCGGTCTCCTTTATGACTCCCGCTTCTGCTGCCACTGAACCGTAATGTCGTAGAATAGGTATTACGACAGCGGTTCATCATCGGAAATTTAATGGAGTCTGATATCGATCTGAAGAAAAATTTAGGTGGACTTGTTGACTTATGCTAAACAGATAAAATTTTCATGACGTATTTAAAGGAAAACTGAAAACGACAAAACGCCGAAATCGATTTGACTCCAAAGCAAAATGGACAGGGCATGGCAAAAAGTTGTTTCAAGAGAATACAAACTCTTATCCTGTGCAGAGCGGTGACTCTAAAAAAAGATATTTAAAGAATATCTCAGTTCTCCTTGAACAGCACTTTAGGATTTAAGTTGCTGGATATATTTTATGGCTACCCTATCATTACGCATGAATTTCGCCCAAAATTTTCCAGTTGCATTAAAAACACACCCACCACAAATACTATTCAATAAAAAAACATAAAACAACTGAAAGGCTTAAGAAAAATTTTATTCTCAATATTTTTTGCAGTACTTTTTATCATGCGAGAATAAAGTTTTTCGCAAAATGAACTAAGATGTTATATTTTTTGATTAGAATGCAAACGTCTGGTTCAAGAAAACTCGATTAGAAAATTAAATTAAAATTAGTCCTTAACTTGCATTTTTCATAAGTGGAGATGAGTTCCGCTTTCTATCATTAGCACAAAATAATTACAGGGGCTGGTAATTTTGGTCTATTAGTGAAAACCTGAGTGGAGCTGATCCAAGGCGAATCTACAGAAATTGAACCAATTCGCCATACAACAGAATCTATATATGGGGTATTCCATCCCATTTCGACCAATTTTGAACCCGACCCCTTTAAAATTGGCTGAAAGTTTTTCTTCTTTTTCTAGCTTACGAAAGACGTTTTTCAGAATTTTTTCAAATTTTTTCATCCAACTCAAAAAAAGTTATGAATTTAAAAAAAAAACACCGTTTTTGTTTTCAAAATGCTATAACTTTTTCAAAAATTAACCGTTGGGGATCTCATTTTTTTAAATTTGTTTTTAAATGTACTTTTCGGAAAAAATACAAAAAAACTTTTAAAGTTTTTTTTTTTTAATTTTTCAGTTTTTCGAGATTTTTCGAATTTCGCCATTTTTTTTCACATAAAAAACTTCAATAAATTATGCAATCATCGCCACTAATCCCGGAGTGGACCGATTTTTTTTTATATTTTTTTTTTATTTAATTGAAAAAAAAATTTTCAAAAATAAAAATTTTTTTTTATCAATTTTATTTATGTAACAAAAAAATGTAAGAAAATGATTTTTAAGTATTCTTTTCTTTATATATTTTTTATTTTTTTCAATTAAATAAAAAAAAATTTTAAAAAAAATCGGCCCACTCCGGGATTAGTGGGGATGATCGCAGAATTGATTTAAGTTTTTTATGAGAAAAAAAAAATGGCGAAATTCGAAGAATCTCGAAAAACTGAAAAATTAAAAAAAAAACTGAAAGAAATGAATGCCGAATGCAACAATCAACAGCGGTAAAAGCAAAGGCGAAGATGTGCTCATACCACGGATCCCAATGATTCCTACAGATTTGCCATTAAATGTTTAGCGTTTACAGTTTCCTGTATCGCTTACTGTTGCAGAATTAAATTAAGAGAGTCCGTCTTTTCCCATGGCCAGCTATATGTTGCTTGCTCTAGAGTTGGAACGCCAAAAATTTTGTTTATCTTTGCACCGAACGAAAAAAACTAAAAATATTGTGTACCCACTTGCATTAAAATAAGATACAACAATAAAATGTTTTAAGCGAAAGTTTCACCAAATATGCGTACAAAATTCATTTAAATTTACAGAACACTAAACAAAATTATCAACAAACAAAACAGAAAAAACAACGCAACATTCATTCGATCTCGGGCGTTACAACGTACGCCGGGTAAAGCTAGTTTTACATATAAAATTCTCGTGTCACAATATTCGCTTCCGTACTCCTCCGAAACGGCTTGACCGATTCTCATGAAATTTATGATTTAATTAAAACATAAAATTTTATGAGCATATTGAGTAGGTCTGAGAATCGGCCAACATCTATTTTTCATACCGCTGGGAGGCTAGGGTCTCGAAATATAGGCCAAAACGTGGACCCGGATACACCTAGAATGTGTTTTTACATTATGGGTATCAAATTGAAGCTGCTGATGTGTGCTTTAGTACAGAGTAAGTTTTACACCGACGGGTGACTAGAGTCTCGAGATATAGGCCAAAACATGGACCCAGATACACCTAGAATGTGTTTTTACATTATGGGTATCAAATTTAAGCTGTTGATGTGTGCTTTAGTACAGAGTAAGTTTTACACCGATGGGTGACTAAAATAAAAAATAAATGTAAGGCGCGATAACCTCCGAAGAGATCTAAGGCCGAGCTTCTCTTCCAATTTGCGTCGTGCTCCTCTTGATTTTCCCTACAAATTGGCCGGACGGGACCTACATTTTTTATGCCGACTCCGAACGGCATCTGCAAGGCAGATGAGTTTTCACTGAGAGCTTTTCATGGCAGAAATACACCCGGAGCGCTTGCCAAACACTGCCGAGGGGCGACCCCGCTTAGAAAAATTTTCTTCTAATTTAAAAACTTTATTTCTAAAATTTTGATGTTGCTTTGCCCGGGGTGCGAACCCAGGGCATACGGTCTGGTAGGCGGAGCACGCTACCATCACACCACGGTGGCCGCCAATGGGTGACTAGGGTCTCGAGATATAGGCCAAAACATGGACCCGGATACCCCTAGAATGTGCGTGTTATGGATATCAAATGAAAGCTGTTTGTGAGAGCTTTAAAGTAATTTTCATTGTGATATTCGATTTAGTCGCATCAACCTGGAAAACTGATAAATATGCATGCTAAGCCGAAATAAGGACATGAATTAATAATACCCACATACCTATTTACATACGTCCCATTCGATTTGCCTGAAATTTGGTATATAAATTTGCCTATATTAGTATTTACGATGCTTTTTTCCAGGAAGTAGACCAGAGACGGACTGTGACTGGGATTAGGACTAGGACTGGGACTGAGACTGAGACTCGGAATGGGACAAAATACATACCACCCCCTGGGACTGGCAATAAGATATGAAGAAGAATGAGAAAAACTTGAGAGAAGATAAAAGAGATAAGGAGACTGAGAAAGAGATATAAAAAAGCATGCGTTGTTTCGTTTTACTCACATTCTGAACTGATAGAATTTGCAAGGAAAATTATAAGAGCTCTGTGGAGATCTTAATAGATTTTTATTTCCTATTCTGAGGATAAAATTTTCAAACAAAAGAAGTTTCACAGGATTGACGAAAATTGCAATTTCAATTATGAAATTAAGTTCTAGAGAATATATAGTTCGACTGATCTACCGACGGGTCTAACAAAGGAAAAGTTCGTTCTCTGAAAGTTATTGCCCAATACCAGTCATCAGTTTTACAACCCGAACGTATGGAAAATTTTAGAGGGCTAAGCATTAAAACTTTCCTTCGTCAACTTTCCATCGTTAAAATCTCGTTATTTTGATTTGAGCTACTTCAAAGGGAAAAGCTCATTACATTTTCATATGTATGTAAGTAAGCTAATCTAGTTACAACCGGTTTTTCGCGTTTATACAAATCAAAAACACGTGCTCTTTGTTGATAAGGAAAAATTTGTAACTATTAGTTAGCAATCTTTAATCAAATTCAATTATAGAGATTTGTATAAGGCAGAAAAAAAGCTTTCACATTTGTAATCTTTATGGCTGATTGGCGACGACGACATACACATACATACATACATACTCACATACATTTAGGTATTTTTAAATATATAGCCCCGCTGTCGAACCAACTGGTTGAAAACTACCAACAAGTAGTATGAACTCCAAGTCAAACTAATCTCCCAACTGCCTTTTTTTCATACATGCAACTGGTATTTTTAACATGTGTGGGTATGGCAATTTTCAGATTATAGGGTAAGTGCCCTTGATCATCAATTTATTTGTTTGTTTATTTAATAGTCTACAGATTGAACAATTTATACATACAAAATGTCTGATTATACCGAATAGTATGCATATTAGGGCGGGTCAAATTGTATGGGAGAAAAAAACTTCATGTGCACATCCAGTTTCTGAATCTATGGGTCATACTGAGTAATATTGTCCATCTGACCATAGGTTTGAAATGAATTTCGAGCCTCCCCAATTTTGTTAAAAAATATTTTTTTTGGAAGTTTTTATTATTATTTTTGTTAGAAAATATTTCGGGCTAAGTATTTAAAAATTGAATTTGCAATATGGAAAAGTAGAATATTCGTAGGTTTTTTCAACAAATTCGTTGATTTTCCCCAAAAAGAAGCGATAAAATGCGAAAATAGTAGGAAAGCGCCCTATAGCGACGAATATTTTACTTTTCCATATTGCAAATTCAATTTTTAAATAGCTCAATATATTTTCTAACAAAAATAATAATAAAAAGCCAGGAAGGCTAAGTTCGGGTGTAACCGAACATTACATACTCAAATCGGGAGACAAAATATGGGGAAATCATGAACGTAGGATAACCTGGAATGTGTGTGTGTGACATGTATATCAAATGGAAGGTATTAAAGAGTATTTTAAGAGGGAGTGGGCCATAGTTCTATAGGTGGACGCCTTTTCGAGATATCGCCATAAAAGTGGACCAGGGGTGACTCTGGAATTTGTTTGTACGATATGGGTATCAAATGAAAGGTGTTAATAAGTATTTAAAAAGGGAGTGGGCCTTAGTTCTATAGGTGGACGCCTTTTCGAGATATCGCCATAAAAGTGGACCAGGGGTGACTCTAGAATGCGTTTGTACAATATGGGTATCAAACGAAAGGTGTTAATGAGTATTTTAAAACGGAGTGGGCCTTAGTTCTATGGGTGGACGCTTTTTCGAGATATCGCCATAAAGGTGGACCAGGGGTGACTCTAGAATTTGTTTGTACGATATGGGTATCAAATGAAAGGTGTAAATGAGTATTTTAAAAGGGAGTGGGCCTTAGTTCTATAGGTGGACGCCTTTTCGAGATATCGTTATAAAGGTGGACCAGGGGTGACTCTAGAATGCGTTTGTACAATATGGGTATCAAACGAAATGTGTTAATGAGTATTTTAAAAGGAAGTGGGCCTTAGTTCTATGGGTGGACGCCTTTTCGAGATATCGCCATAAAGGTGGACCAGGGGTGACTCTAGAACTTGTTTGTACGATATGGGTATCAAATGAAAGGTGTTAATGAGTATTTTAAAAGGGAGTGGGCCATAGTTCTATAGGTTGACGCCTTTTCGAGATATCGCCATAAAAGTGGACCAGGGGTGAGTCTAGAATGCGTTTGTACAATATGAGTATCAAACGAAAGGTGTTAATGAGTATTTTAAAAGGGAGTGGGCCTTAGTTCTATGGGTGGACGCCTTTTCGAGATATCGCCATAAAGGTGGACCAGGGGTGACTCTAGAATTTGTTTGTACGATATGGGTATCAAATGAAAGGTGTTAATGAGTATTTTAAAAGGGTGTGGGCCTTAGTTCTATAGGTGGACGCCTTTTAGAGATATCGTTATAAAGGTGGACCAGGGGTGACTCTATAATGTGTTTGTACGGTATGTGTATCAAATTAAAGGTATTAATGAGGGTTTTAAAAGGGAGTGGTGGTAGTTGTATATGTGAAGGCGCTTTCGAGATATCGACCAAAATGTGGACCAGGCTGACCCAGAACATCATCTGTCGGGTACTGCTAATTTATTTATATATGTAATACCACGCACAGTATTCCTGCCAAGATTCCAAGGGCTTTTGATTTCGCCCTGCATAACTTTTTCATTTTCTTCTACTTAATATGGTAGGTGTCACACCCATTTTACAAAGTTATTTTTCCTAAGTTATATTTTGCGTCAATAAACCAATCCAATTACCATGTTTCATTCCTTTTTTCGTATTTGGTATAGAATTATGGCATATTTTTCATTTTACTTAATTTTCAATATCGAAAAAGTAGGCGTGGTCATAGTCGGATTTCGGCCATTTTTTATACCAATACAAAGTGAGTTCAGATAAGTAAGTGAACTGAGTTTAGTAAAGATATATCGATTTTTGCTCAAGTTATCGTGTTAACGGCCGAGCGGAAGGACAGGCGGCCGACTGGCTTGGCTTCAACCGATTTCGCCCTTTTTCACAGAAAACAGTTATCGTCCTAGAGTCTAAGCCCCTACCAAATTTCACAAGGATTGGTAAATTTTTGTTCGACTTATGGCATTAAAAGTATCCTAGACAAATTAAATGAAAAAGGGCGGAAATTTTCGTTTATTTTTGTATTTTGTTGCACCATATCATTACTGGAGTTGAATGTTAACATAATTTACTTATATACTGTAAAGATATTAAATTTTTTTTTGTTAAAGTGGGCGTGATCGTTCTCCGATTTTGCTAATTTTTATTAAGCATACATATAGTAATAGGAGTAACGTTCCTGCCAAATTTCATCATGATAACTTCAACGACTGCCAATTACAGCTTGCAAAACCTTTAAATTATCTTCTTTTAAAAGTGGGAGGTGCCACGCCCATTGTCCAAAATTTTACTAATTTTCTATTTTGCGTCATAAGTTCAACTCACCTACCAAGTTTCATCGCTTTATCCGTCTTTCGTAATGAATTACCGGACTTTTTCGGTTTTTCGAAATTTTCGATATCGAAAAAGTGGGCGTGGTTATAGTCCGATATCGTTCATTTTAAATAGCGATCTGAGATGAGTGCCCAGGAACATACATATCAAATTTCATCAAGATACCTCAAAATTTACTCATGTTGTCGTGTTAACGGACGGACGGGCGGACGGACATGTTTCAATCAAATTTTTTTTTCGATACGGATGATTTTGGTATATGGAAGTCTATATCTATCTCGATTCCTTTATACATGTACAACAAACCGTTATCCAATCAAAGTTAATATACTCTGTGAGCTCTGCTCAACTGAGTATAAAAATTTCTAAAAAAAAAATATTTTCTAACAAAATTAGGGAGGCTCGAAATTCATTTCAGACCTATGGTAACATGGGCAATATTACTCAGTATGACCCATAGATTCAGAAACTGGATGTGCCTTTTCAACAATAAATTTGACCCACCCTAATGTATATTTATACAAAAATATTAACTATTATAAGCAGGGCTGTTCAAAAATTATATTGAAAATTTATATTGAAGTGAAAATTACAATACATATACAAAATTATATGTACACTGAATCTTTTTTACATTGAAAAAATAAAAATAAAATTATTTTAAATGTTTAAAGAATTTTGATGGTCCCCTTAATGAATAAATTTTGAATTAAAATTTTTCTTCGTACAATATTTTAGAAAATTTGTTTGGTGTTCATTTATTAGTGTAAATTTGAATATCAAACCACGTGAGGTGCTCGGAAAGGAGCTGATGCGAAGTGCTCGAAAAGGAGATGGGTTTCGAGAAGCGGGCCGACGTGAAGTGCTTAAAAAGAAGCTGGCGCTAAGTATTGTGTAAGGTGCGCGAGGTTCTAAGAGAACCTGACTGAACAATGTTTTCCCTATTTAAGGTATACTTTCACCATGAATACAAGAGGGATTTATATACCATTTTAGTAGGCAAGATTTCTTGTTTGATTCCTTGGTAAAAGACTTAACGCAAAAAGCAGTTTTTTTTTAAACGATACCATATTGTCACGATTTTCAAATTAAAATATCGACTGTTGAGTGGAAGACCACTCTATTTTGGCTGACGTTTCGAAAACGGTTTATCACAGACAAGTTAAAAAACGCACTGTTTCAGATTTTATTTGAAGAACGCCCTGCTTCAGAATTTGTTTCAAAAACGTCCTATCCAAGAAATTCAATACATTTTGAAGCTAGATGGGATGTTTATGAAAAAACTAGAAATAAAGGGGGTTCACAAACAGAATACTGTGATAGGGCGTTTTTGAAAAACATTCTGAGATGGGGCCTTTTTGAGTTGGGAGCCGAGATCGAGTGTTACTCCCCTCAGCCGTCGTTATAAAAAAGTTAAAGATAAAATCCCTTGGTTCCAATTCATTCAACTCCGAATTGACACTAAACTGTCGCCGATCTCTTCAAGAGATGGCCCAACAGAACCGTGTACACCTCACATGGGTCCCGGGACACAGGGACATAGAGGGAAACTGCGCTGCAGACGAACTTGCTAGGCAGGGTACGACCAGACAAATTCTTCCTGACAAAGAACGCCTAGGTATGTCTTTTGCCACTTACAAGCTAAAAGAGTATACCTACAGTCAAGCCAACGAAAGATGGCTACTAACCCCGGGTGTAGAACATCAAAGCAATCCTGGCCTAAATGGGATACTAAGAGATCCCGTCACGTCTATACCCTAAGTAGGGACAACATCTCCTCACTTGTAGGAGTTCTGACTGGGCACTGCCTCGTCGGAAGGCATGCGGAAAAGCTAGGAGCGCCCTTCTGACGATGCTGCAGAAGGTGTAAAGAAGACGAGTTAGAGGAAACGGTGATGCACGTCATCTGCAACTGCCCGGCGTTAAGTGGCCCCAGACAACGCTGTCTGGGAGCTCCCTTCCTGAGCGATCTCCGCCAGGTCTGGGAGCATGATATAAGGGACTTGGTAGCCTTTATTAAGTCCTCGAAATGGTTCGAAGAGGAGGGCTAATGGTGACTTTCTGTGGTACCACAACGGGCCAACTGATACTGGCCTATGTGTGCCCATGGAGCAGCCACTACTACCTACCAACCTAGGTTGAAGATCGGAATACGAGAATAAAGGCAAATGTTTTTAATGCAGACATACTACTATTTTGGAAAGGACAAAGTCTGCCGGGTTCGCTAGTAGGTACATAATAAAAGTGTAGTGCTTAAACAAATGTAAATAGTCGGTACAGAATATCCCAATGCTATTTAGAAAGTTATTGGGTGTGTTGTCGCGAACTTATTTCTGGTCCCGACGACTGCGTAAGAGGCTATCTTAAGACACTATTGAAACAGTTAAGGGACTTATCCCGAACCCATGTAAAACTAAATTTGGGCATAACTTGATTACCTATGGACTTGAAAAGCTCTATATTTTATTTTTATGCACTTTTGAGCTCTGGGATAGTTTTTACAAATTTTTGTCTGATAACCGAAATTCAGCTGCTTACAGTATGCTTCTTGTTTGGCTAAAACTCCCGATACTCCAGTATTCTTCGAGGCTCTGGATTTGTGGCGATAAAAACACCTCCCCGAAGGTTTTGGAAAGTGTTATCGATGTTGATGGTCCTTTGCCGGATATAGATCCGGTACGTTGTTACCGTTTAAGGTACAAGCCTGGCTATCTCGGGAACGCTTTGATATGACATTGAACCTTCCAGGCCATCCCGCCACCACTCCTTAGTTCCATGAGGAACTTGAAGCCGCCAGAGCCTCGGCTAAGGAAAATGGATTCGCCACGGGTTGGTGAGGTTAACAATTGGATTGGAGAAGCCATAAATTGCGCTGAAAACCATTTGAAGGCTGCACTACACAACCCCTTGTGTCAATTGGGTATTTTAGTCGCCTCTTACGACAGGCATACCTGCCGCGGGTATATTCTAAACCCGCTAACGAGTCATGGTGAATGGCGCTAAGCTTTCCACGTCGCATACATTTGCTTTGTTTTTTCGCGCTTTTTACATACATATGTACATACGTATGTATGCATAATGTGTATTTTATAAGGTATTTTTCACACATTTTTGCTAATAACTTTTTTCGGTCGGAGCCAGCTGATGACGTAACTATATCGTTTTTGTTAGTCGGTTTAACGCCTTTTGCGTCGTTTTCATTCTCAATGGGTATGCGTATATACAAACCAGTGCACCCAAATAAGCGTTAACCGAAAATTCAAGACAATTGCTGTCTAAGAGAAACTTTTATTTCGAATGAATAAAACTTACGTACTGAAAGAAACCTTTATTACAAAAAAAAAAAAAAAAAACTTGACACTGAGAGAAAAATTTTGTTTCTTTAAAAGAGAGAGAAAATTTATTTTGAAAAATTTGGAATTATAGCTCCATATTCAAAAAGTTTAAGTTTCCCTCACAGATTTCTTTGTTTCTCTATAGCTTTATAACAGTAAATAAATCTCCCTGCTGATCTCATTTATTGAAAATTGTCTAATCGGAGAAGCCTACCGTTCGGGTATACAGCTTATGTTTGTATCTTGGCTTATTTCCAGATTATTTGTCTGTATTTTTTCTTCACAAAGCTTTTATAGCAACATTTTCCTATCCTCTCTCCACTGCCTCTTCCTTTGCTTTTTCCCAAATTTCTATCTTTCTTCGCTTCAATTCTATCCTTATAATTCTCCCATTTCCTCTAACTTTCCGTCTCCTCTCCTGTTCTCTTCTCTCCTCTTCGACTCTTTTTTGACTATACTTTCAAAAAAACAGGTCCTAGTCCGGACCAGAGTCATCGTTTTAATAAATTAAATAATAATTAAATAATAAATTAAACAATAAATTAAATTAATTCTCCTATACAATATTTGAATTACAAAGTCTGTCACGTATATTTCTAAAGGAGATTTATTTTTTATCTAAACTTGACATCGGTTTTTCTCGCAAATATAAATTGCTTACTGAAAAATCGAAAACTAATTTTATAAATAAAGTTATTTGCTAATCGAAGCTTATATCTCCTTAAACAACAATTACTATGAGAATTTTTCCCCCAGCGGGTTAGGGGCCAGGTATGCCTGTCGTAAGAGGCGACTAAAGTACACAAATGATTCATGGGGATGTGTAGCGCAACCTTCAAGGGGTTTCCAGGCGCAATTTATAGCTTCTACAGCCTCACCTACCTATAGCAAATCCTATTTCTTTAGCATGCGAGGGACGGAATGACCAACAGGGTTCACTATGGTCATATTAAATTGGGTTTGGAGAAGCTATATATTGCGCTGCCAACCTGAAGGGTTGCGCTACACAGCCCCTTGAATCTGGTATTTTAGTCGCCTCTTACGACAGGCATACCTTAATGGTGCTTGTTACGGAAACGTACCGGATCTATATCCGGCAAAGGACCATCAACATCGATAACAATCCGCAAAACCTTCGGGGAGTGTCTTTATCGCTACAACAAAAACAAGATGAGACCTTTTTAGTTGGCGGATAGTTATTCGGGAGTTCTGTTTACATACACGCATACGAATCATTCATATAATATTAGGTAGCGTGAAATAACAATGTGAAAACGTATTGAAATCGCTTGCAGCGGATTTGTGTACATGCTGACCTTGGTACACTTTTTTAAAAATAATTATGCACAAAATAACAAAGAAACTTGCACACAAAATTTGAAGAAATTAAAAAAAAAACCATTTAAGCGCAAAGGCGACTTTCTTATTGGCGTTGATTGGCCACTTTTGTATGTGACTGTTTGACTGACCATTTGCTCTTTGCTTTATCGCTCTTGCGCTTATTTGTTATAAATTCACTGCTAACGCGCATGCGTGCATGATATTAGTGCGTTTAAAGCTAAAAACAATAAAAAGTTTTGTTGCTTAGCAAAAGCGGCGCGTTGGTAGTTCAGCTTAATTTTATTCATATGTTTGGGATTCGTTTTCATGCAAATGGACAATAGATCGCTTTAAAAGTTTAAATATTTTCCCACCATTTTATTGCTACATAAATTTACTTAATAGATAGTTGCCGAAACGTAAGACTTATGCGAACTTAATTTGCCTTTTTTCGTTGTGTATGGCTTAAATGGCGAATTTATTGCTAAGTAGTTTATATGTTGTAATATTTTTATTTTTTTAAATTAGTTAACTTATAAAATTATAAGTGATGTAATAAGTTGATACTATTTATGATCGGATATGGAAAACATAATAAGTAGCAAAACCATTGTTTGATTTGTCGTAGAATGTTAGTCGAGTAAAATCATCTAAAAACAATTTGGCGGTATTATCTTCTTCAAAGTAGTTTAGACGACAAGCAATAGGTCTAAGTATACTTTTATAAAAGTATCTATACAAATCTATCAACCTTTGATTTATATATGTATATATATATTCATCTAAATTCTAACTACCAGCTGGATGATAAAACTCTATGTACCATCAAGTTTTCTATCCATCTTACTAGTAATCCATCTCTTATCAATGGTCTATTTCTAAATTTATCCCTCCCTCTATCCATCATCCGTCCTTCTATCTATCGTCAATAATCTCTCATTAATTTATTCATTGATGTTATCTTCCATCTATTAATTACATATCATCAATCCATCCGCCTACTATCCATCCATTTATTTATAATTCATCAGTCATGTACCCTCATTTGATACCGATCGAAATATAGAAAATAATGCTACCCCGCACTGTGTTTCCGTTTAGCGTCAATCGGTGGTTGACATGCATAGATATTGAAACCCGCAGATACATTTGGGTTGATACCTCCCAACTTTTCCATATTTTTAAGTTTATAAGACCAACATAAAAGTATCGAAGTGAGCTGTTCCTCAACTACACAGCTGCCGCCCAACTCAACATAAGCTAATTCCATAGTCAATTCTACGCTCGGGCGGAAATGGTGCCCAAATCATTTCATAGAGGGGCGATACATAAATTACGTGACGCGGATTTTGCTTCTCATCGACCCCTTGAAACGGTTTTATTCCAAGCGAATAAAAACTTAAAACTTCCAAACAGTTCAGAATATGCGAATAACCGTATTTTCCATTTATGTAGCCGGATATCCGAATAGCTGGATTTTTTGCATAGCCATCCGAATATTCGAATATTCGGTTTATCAGGGCAGTCGAAAAATCCGTATGAAACTCCCAGCCCTAGTTCAGAATAACTAATCATAGTACTTCGAAAAAAGGTAAAACTTTATGGTAAGAACTTTCTTTGCTATACCAATACTAAACTAAAAAATTTTTCAAACATTTTCTAAAAATTTAAATACAAATTTTGAAATTTTTATAGAACTTTCACAAACGTTTTTGTAATTATTTAAACAGTTTCCTTAAACAATTATTTTGTTTTTATCGAATTATCATTTTTTTTATTCTTTTACGATTTTCAAAAAACAAAAAAAAAATTAATTTTCGAAAAAGGTTTTGATAGCTCTTCATCCTTTACCACGCTTATACCGCCTATTAAAGTTTTTTCTCTATATTAAACGAAAAGAAATAAATGAAGAAACTAAGTAATTGATAAAGTCTTAAAATTGTTTGCTGTTATTATGGCGCACGCAAGAATACAGCAGCGAATAAAAAAATAGCATTGGATATTTTTTTTCAAATTTCATCACTCTCTTTTATTTTCGTTATTTAAAGAAAAAGCTTCTATAAATTCTGTAACTGAAGCTATGCAAACCAAACTCAAAACCATTTTCGAAAAAGTGCGAATATTCGAGAAAATTTTGAAATTTTTATTTGGAGTTCTCTGAATTTTTTTGAGTATGCAGTTTGGTAGCCCAACCAATTTTAGTTTAACGAAGTCCAAGTTATAGGTGTCTCAAAATTCGAATTGGTTTTTAACACTTTTTTTCTGAAGGGTATTTCAGATTTTTCTTTCATATAAAAAAAATCACATCCATATACAAAAAATCAATGCGAAGGAACTATAACTTGCACTTTGTAAGACTTGAATCGAGTGGGCTACAAAGCTGTATACTAAAAAAAAATGCAGAAAACTCCAAATAAAAAGTTCGAGATTTTCTTAAAATTTTCTCATATATTCGAATATGATTTTAGATTGGCTTGCAAATTTTTAGATACAAAACTAATAAGACGTTTTTTTCATAAAATATCGAAAACTGTGGAGTAATTGTAATGTAAGCCATCAAAGCTCACAGATTTTACACTTTGCTTCTTTGCAAACCTCGGAACTAGAAAAGGTATTAACATACCCAGCTTTAAACGTTTTCGAAACTCACTGCAGCGTGGAAATTAATTTCTTTAGTTTAGTTTAGCTCGAAAAATTCAATAATTTCTTTAGTTTTTATGACAAAAAATTTAATTTATAAAATTTTTAAATTTCACATTTTAATGACAAAAATTTTCCGACGAAACCGTCAGTACTCAAATAATGTCGATTGCATGCTTTATTGAAGTCGAATACCAGCCAATCGATTTCCAATCAATGCAAAAGTTGCTACTCGATTATTCGATTGTCAACAAGAACCCTACAAATACCTAAAAATATCTCTAATTGTTTAATTTAGGCAACAAGTGTAGCTTCTAGCAATCAGCTAAGTGTCAACACCTGTCCACCGGGAGATCAATTCAAGTACATGACAATGCAATTATTGCATTGAGGCAGATCGTGCGCCAATGTCAGTTGCTTATTAAGTTTGCTAAATTTGAAAAAAAAAAAAATGGTTGTATAAATATTTCATTTAAGATAATTAAGTTTCAATATCTTTTTGGCTGCGAAACATTTTTGATTGACTAGACGTCGCCGGCTAAAAGGTACTTATCACAACAACACCGGCTCTAGCAAATTATCGCTGGATATCACGAGGTAGCAACAAAATATAAATAACAACCAGCTACTACTGCACTACGGTGGACATGCGTCGTCATCTTATCTTGCTTGAGACTTGAAGACAAAAAATATTTACATATATAAATTTATTGTTGTCGTTGGCATTGAAAATTTCAAATTCGGCTGACTGGCACATTCCATATGCTTGTCTGGCTCTTATGCTTATGTGTTGAGAGCTTTCGATTTTCTCCACCAACGCTCGACTGGGTTTACTAATCAGCGCAGCAACGTTTTAAGTTGCCTTTGTTTCGAATTTGTTTTAATTGCAATCCCTGCTACCCGCCGTTTGCTCTCGTTCTACCAAACTGGTTAGGCTACTTATCTGCTGTCACAGCCTTTGTTTGCGGTTATTCGCAAAAAAAAATTAATTTGTTCGTTAATTTTAGCAATTTTTGCACCTAAAACAAAAGCATATATCATTTTTGTTGTTGTGACGATGTTGATGATTGTTATTGTGTCGACCTTCAGCACACTCTCCTCACCACATTGTGTGTTCGCATTTCTCAAAGGTCTGGATTAATTAATCGTTTCCATTTCATTTCAAGTGATGTTTTGGAGTAATTATTATTATTTTGTATTATTCCAAGTTCTATCTCGGCATTTTATTTAGCAATGACAATCATGCACAGCAGCAGACATAAGTATAAGATAGGGTAAATTTTCGCGAACACGAAAATAGCAGTGGTAAATCTTTATGAAATTTCGCTATTTAAATTTTCCTTTTTTATTTACGGTAATTTAAGAAAAAACTTCTATGCAAATCAATCTCATAAACGTTTTTGAAAAAATTCGAATATTCAAGAAATTTTCGAACCTTTTATTTAGAGTTTTCTGCATTTTTTTTTTGAGTATTCATTTTTGTAGCCCAATCGCTTTTAGTTTACAAACAACATTGTATAGATCTCTCAAAACTCACATTGATTTTTGAGTGCTTTTTTCCAAAAGTTGTTTCAGATTTTTCTCCATACAAAATGTGAAGCATTCTTTGTGTATATGGAAGAAAATTTACAAAACCTATGCAAAAAATGTCAAAAATCAATGCGAATTTTGAGAGACTTATAACTTGTATAATGTGAGACTAAAATTGATTGGGCTTCAAAAATGCATACCCTCAGAAAATTCTAAAAAAAAAAGTTTGAAACTTTTAAAATTTTCTCGCTCGAATTTTTTCGAACCTGTTTTTGGGATATCTTTGCATATCAGCCTCTTTGCATATCAGGCAGAAATTTTAATTCTTTCCAGATTTTACTATATTAATAAAATATAATAATTTAATACAAAAAAATTATTATTCTGAAAATTCATTAAAATTATTTGTTTTCTAGATGTTTTAATTGTTTGCTATTTTATTTCTTTCATTATAACTATAGAATTATAAAAACAAAAAAAAACACCATCAGTAAGACCTATTTTTATGTACGCCGCTGTATTGCAAGCAATATATCCAAGTGTAGTGTAATCACTTTTGTTTTGACACATTGCTTGCTGCGCTGCTTGTGTCGTTGCTTTGACCACTCTTTGTCGTCATTATCATCATAATTATAACATTTATTTTTCGTTGTCTTTCGTTTTAATTTTTAATAAGCTTATTGACACAGTGACCTAATAACTACCAAATTGTGCATGCATATTAACCATTCATTTCAGCGCATTTGCCATGTGTGACAGCAGTAAATGAAGCGAATGACACAAACCGCGGACCACCATATCTCATCATTATGATCTCACATGAACTCAATCAAATATGTGCATAATCTATGAACTTGTTTTGGAACAATGCATTTAAGATGTTCATAGTTTCTTGTTAATTTCGAACAATTCTTAAAATGGTTGTAATATTCATTGTAGTAAATTCGTAGAACGGGCTACATTATTTTTATTACTTTTTCTGCAACAAGATGTTATCCGAATTCGAAGTCAGATTTTCGAAAAAATGTATAACATTCAAATAAGTACATAATCTCTACCACAAGCAAATTCTTAAACACAAAGAAAAACGTATGTATTTCGAAGATTCCAATTTCGAACTTCGACAAAACTTTGTTTTGGAGGCTAGCTTCGAAAGCTGAAGAAATTTGTTTTTTGCTTAGGTCTCAATCCCCTTAAAAAAATAGGTTTGGTCAGTCGCGTTCTTTATAATCTTATTGTTTCCCAAAATCCGAAGCAACCATTTTATTAAACTTTTGTGTGTTTTTGTTTATCTCTTATACATTTTTTTAAGTGAATAAGGAGCATTAAAACCTGTTATGCTTTCCAAAAATCACATTTTATTAGAATGATTTCCCGTCATCGCTTGTCAAATTTGGTTAGACGACAAACCGGTTTGGCGTTGTGCCACCTTCAGTATCATTTTTTGTTCTAATCTGTTGTTTTCGTCTGTCATGTATTTATAGTTCGTAGGTAAACGAGCAGGTATTGTTAAAATGGATGTTTGCGTATGTGTTGTGTGTTCATTCGGAGAGGGCGGTGGTTCTAGCTGATAAATTTGTGTACATAGCAGAGGCGGGTAGAAGTATGTTATTTTAGTAGTTTGACCTTTTTTTAAATAGTATCCATTTAAAGGAGTTTTCTAGATAAACTTCCTGCGAAATATATATTCTTCTTTGAACAAAAAATAAGCCCAATTTAACATGCAGACAGAAAAGGTTAAATCTGGCCATAATGTCCAGTCCAAAAGGCTTCGTAAGCCAATGTATGTCAGATGAACCCATTTTGATCTCGGTCAGCAGACGATTGAAAAGGCCGATCTTTGAAAGCAATTTGATGCAATTTATTCCAAAACTTCTAACTCGGAATTTGTTTCAAACTCATCTTATCAACCGTATATTCAATAAATTTTCGGCTGGAATAGGGCGTTTTCGAAACAAGCTCTGAGATAGGGTGTTCTTGAACCAAATCTGGCCATAGGCCTTTTTAAAGATAGAAATGGAGGATAGGGTGTTTTCGCAGCTACAGATGAGATAAAGTGGTCTCATACTCAGCCAAAGATATGCGAACGAGCTATTTATGAGTTGGGATATAAATTTAAAGAGCTTTTGAAATTTTATAAATGTACATATACTTAAACACAAACTAGAGAAATATATATACAAATTGATTTTGATGTCAATATTTTGCTTTCGGGATACCAAAATTATTCCCTGGAGAGCGCATACTATATACTCACAACTTCTGTTTAAATCTCATTAAAAATCTTAAACAAGGCAATATTATAAACCTAAAAGCAACATTTCCAGTATGTATAAATTTTAAACACTTCAACTTAATTGCATCGAACTGTGAAGCCATAATTTGTTAATTTTCGTTGACAGCATCTTTAAGGTTATACAAATTAATAAATTAATTAACTTGTTTGTTAAATGCATTCGCAAACAAATTGTTCACAATATAAGCCATCATTAGCCATCAGGTGCTTCAAGTGACAACAAATTAAAAAATTAAAAAACAAATCCGAAATAAAACAAGAAATGCGGCATAAAAAGAAAATGTGTTAATAACGTGCTTTGGCTACTGATTTTTATTTCCTTTGTCTTCTCTGTTGGCTTGTCTTGGTCGTACGTTGGGTGTGGTGTTTCGTCGTTATTGAGGTTCTCATTGAAACCACGAATCAAGGAGCTTTTTTGTGACAAATTTCCAAGTGATGTAATCGCAGTTGGTAGGCATAAAAGAAACTTAAGTAGGTTTTAAGTAAGTACATGTGAATAATTTTAGTAGGAATTTTCAATTATTTTTAATTATTTGTCATTGATTTTTTTTTGTCTTGAAAAAGGAGTTACTTATATTTTTAGGACAATCATGTTGGAATAGGAGCTCATTTTAGATAATTAACAAGATAGATTCCTTCATTATGAACTTTTGGAACCTTTTGTTTAATTCATATTTTGCGATGCTACTACCAACAGCGATTTGTGCCTCCGCCCTCGCCGTAACTCAGCAGCCGTTTCTTCGAAAATGCTCCATCTCAGTAAACTTAAAAAAAAAGTATTATTCAGGGTGGTATCAAAACTAATTTTGGAGTCAACGCTGTTGTTCGTTGTACTGAGTAAGAGGCAGATGTGAAAGACGTTGTGGTGTGGTGGTAGCGTTATCCGCCTTTCGCACCTACCGTCGTGGGTTCAAGTCCCGGCGGAAGCAACAGCCCAATTTTCTATTACTGTGGCGAATATTAGCATCACTATGATGCTAGTAAATAATCACAACAACAAAAAAAGCAAGCAGCCACAGTTATGTACAAGGCAAAGAAGAATATTTCACATACACAACCAGCAGCTCGAAATGAAGAGATTATCTCACATACATATGTAGTCGTAGTCATCAGCTAAGAGCAGAAGTTGTTACTCACACATACACACGCATATTGCTAAATATCCAAGCATGAGATACAACTGTTCAAGAAGGCAATGTCTTGACCTTAGGAGAAATATGCGAACGAGACAACAGAGAGTATAAAAGCAGCGCAAGCTGAGGAATAACTAATCAGTTTGATTTAACACGCTACTAGTGAAGTATAATTGTGAAGTACTACTACCAAAGTAGTCTAAATAAAGACTATTTGGCAATACTGAATATTGGAGTTATTTATTCGACAGTTCAGCGATTCGAACGTTAGCAGATGGTGCATAATTATCAGAATTTCCCTAAATTCGGTACATTATTATAATTTAAAGTATATTGTTAGAATAGTTTTTTTTTCAGCACTTCTTGGGGATGAAATTCACACTATTCTGGTTTTTATATAGAACAACGCCACAAAGTGCAGTTTTGACACCCACACTTTTTTGTGTGTATGCTAACTAATCTTAAAAAAACGTTTTCGAAAAAATTCGTTAATTCGAAATACTCAAAAGCTTCGGAGATCTCCAAATAAAAGCTTCGAATTTTTTATGAATTTTCTCAATTACAAAATTCACAGAATTTTTTTTCTTAAAATATCGGAAAATCCAAAAACAATTTATTGACGAAGTTTGAAAAAAATTACCGCTATTTTTTCTGTTCGCTGTTGTTAGTTACGGCTTAATTATGTTGCTCTTGTGCTTGCTAAACAATGCCGAGGGGCGACTCTGCTTAGAAAACTTTTCTTCTAATTGAAAAACCTTTTTTCTAAAATTTCGATGTTGATTTTCCCGGGGAGTGAACCCAGGATCTTCGGTGTGGTAGGCGGAGCACGCTACCATCACACCACAGCGGCCGCATCGAGATTTTAGGTGGGTAATGCTCATGCTTCGATCAATCTCAAAAGGTCTGGCTAGATTGTAGGATTGCTGACAGGTCATTTTGCATGGTATAATGAAAAAAGGACCTCTAAGTAAATGGTCTTTATATCTAGGTGGCGATTCCGATTAAACGGTTAAGCGCTAACTAAGTGAGTAAGTAAGGCTATTCCAAGATCATCTAAAGATCACATGAAGAAGGCATTTGTTTTGAGGTAGAACTGATAACGTGGTTTAAATGTATTAAATTATTAATTTAGACTATTTTTAATGCTCTAATTTTAGAAAGTAAATATTATTTAATGAATTTGTTTTGTTAGATAATCTGCATAGCTGAGCTGCCGATATAATCTTTCAGCCTTAAGCTTTTAGTATATTGAAACAATTTTTTTCCTTTTGGTGCCAAACAAGTAACGGTATATTTGAACTGAAAGGCCTTAAACACTCTGAAGTATTCCGTAAACTTGCCATATATAACTGTTATTCCCAAGAACCATCTAAGTAAAGAAAATACGTTAAAGAACACAAATTAAAGCCGATATGCCGCATTAATATTGGAAGTTCGCAGAAACCCAATGTCGGGGGAGATTTCATTTTAATAAAAGATCCATGGTTTAGTACTGAGATACTTACAATACAACTTCCATTCAGTTCACAAAATAATAGTGTTTGTTATATTTATCTAACAAGTCTATCGGCCATACTAATAGTAAAATCCATTATCTGAATGCATTTGATTAAAGTTTAAATCAATAAAAAAAAAAATTGTATAGGCTATTATTATGCGAAACAACGCAATACGTTGAACATAATAAAAGAACCTCACTAAGTAAACATTTGAACAATCCTAAAATTCGACGTTACGCTGATAATAAAAAAAATTAGATGATAGTGAAGAGCAAAAAAAAGTATCATGGAAACAAAAAAGAAACCTTATCAATACTTAGCACTTGCCTAGCGCCATCATTTCGAGAGCAAATTATCAACAACAACTTAGCACATTCGTTAAGTTGTGGTTCACGTGCATGGCATTACAGAGAGCGGCGAGGAACACTCAAGTTCATAAAAATATTATTTGAAAACGTAACAAAAACAAACAAATACAAATTTCAATACATGTGCACATACATATATATATATACGCCTACTATTACCTCGTACTTTGTTATCTTTAGAATTCAAGTAAAACGCTCTCACTGTAAATAATCCAATGTATTAGGTTGGGAGGCCATATAAGGTATGACTTTATAGCTTTATAACCGCTCATATACTTTTTTGTTGGGTATTCATAAACAATTAAATTGGCAAAGGTATTTCAGTGTATGTGAGCCACTATTGATAATTAATATTTGTTTGTACGTATATAATAGAGTGGTTGCAGTTTTTATTGCTTGTATTAGTAAAATGAATTGTTTGCTAATTTATTTTCGCAATACTTTTTTGTTTGTTTTATTTTTAGCAGCCAAACAATTTTCTTTGTTCTAAACGGCAGTTACCTACGTATTTTTTCGAAGATCTGTTCACTTCAACATATGCAAATAAATATTTTTTGTTAACAGATTCTCGAAATCGGGGGTCGAACGAAAGTTCGTATTTTAAGCATAGTTTTTTGTATCTTATAAATAAAAATGAATGTGTGTGTGTGACATATGGGCGTCAAAGTACTCAGCAGATTTTCCCGAAATTTTCATGTCACCCGGTATTTTTCTGGCTATATCGATGTTTGGAGAAGTGGGCATTGCCACCCACAGGGTCAATAGAAATTTTATTTTGTCGATAATCCGAGTCTGTTTGCCTCAAACTCAAAAATTTAGAAAAAGTGACCGGTGTCAGGCTCGTAACTTACTTATTTAATTGGCGCTTAACCGTCAGGCTCGTAACAGGTATCCAATATTTGGTATAGAAATTCCAAATATCAAAAAAATAAGGTGGTAGAGGTGGATGGAGTAGGAATGAAAATCGAAGTAGGAACAAGTGTGAAAGTGGAAGTGGGAACGTGTGGGACAAAAGTGTTTTATTTGCTACATTTGGTATATATGTATGTATATTCCGTATATGAGGTGGGAGAGGTAGGAGTGAGGGTGGAAGTGAAAGTGGGAACAAAAGTAGGAGTAGAAGTCAACCAAAATTCGCTATATCTAGGTAATAATCTGATACACAAATTCTATATATGAGGTTTTTAAAGTGGAAGAGGTAGAGGGCTCGGGAGTGGAACTGGAAGCGCGTTGTTGTAGGGGGAATGACAAGGCGAGTGAAACAAATGTTTAAATTGGCAAGATCTGCGTAGTTATATGAAGATTATATAAATAGATCCTACATATGAGTTAATTGAGGTGGGATAGTAGAGGGTGTGGAAGTAGGAGTGAGAGTGGGAGTAGAACAAAAGTGTAAATTCGCGATATCTCGTTAGTTATTTGAAGGGGATATCCAATATTTGGTATATTCATTCAACACATGACGTAATTTAGGCGGAAGGGGACTGAGAGGGAGAAAAAGAATGAGAAGGGATTGGAGATAAAGGGAATAATGAAAGGACAGAATAAGGAGATATGGAAGAAAAAGTAGTAAAATTGTACCCTATTCTATGATATAGGGAGTGATAGAGGGCAGGGAAATCCACTTATGGCAGGACAAAGTCTGCAGGGTACGCTAGTTTTTAATAAAATCAATTAGGAATTACAGAAAAGAAATTATTTTTAAAATCATTTCCGAGAAAGTATATAGGTTTTCATTATGTTTTACAGATAGTCTCAGCAATTGCTGTCCAACTAACCACTGACTAGTTTTTCCTAGATTGTATCAACGACCAAAAAAATCTTGTTTAATTCACAGTTTGTTAGCTCATTATACGGTTTGCTCCAGCAAATATACTCTATGAAGGCATCATCTAGTATTTTCTAGGCTGTTTACGGTTAGAAAATTCCAAATGGACCCTTGATATTCACTAGTGCTCACCATCTATGATTATTTTCAAAAGTCATACTTGATAAAAACGATTCGTTTACCGTTTTTTCTTTTAATTATCCACCATGGTCCATGGCTTATGTTTATTGGGTGGGCTGGAATTGAAAAAAATTTTCGAAATTTAAATTTTAAATATTCAGCCCAATTCTAAACGAAAATTCCGTGCGAGTTTTTCCCTTCTCCCATTCCTCGTATTCTAAATAAAAATTGCTTGTGAGTTTTTTCACTTCTCCCTTTCCTCCTATTCTGAACAATATTCGAAAAAGCGGAAACCGGTTACGGGAGAAAAGTAGGTATTATGAATGTGAGTGAGAGGGAGATTTCTCTACCATTTCATAGGAGTTTTTTCACTAGTTAAATTAAAGGGAATGCATCAAAATAGTTAAAGGAAATTGGTTCTTTTAAGAAAGAACACTTATTTGTACAAACTTGTGCTAAAATATGTATTTACATTCTACCCCAATATTCTCACTGTCAACAGTAGAGCTCTTGGTATACATATTTGATGCAGCCATCCAGAAATTGCGCAAGGATTTTTTAATAAGGCTTAAATAGATTTTGGCATATGACGAAAGACGAATTCAACTCGACTTGTCCGCCAGAAAATTGCTTTGCTGAATGGAAGAAGACTGTGTTATCCCGCCGTCTGCTTCTTCTTATGCTCCTTTGTCGATGTTGCTGTGGCACTAATTCATTACTAATTTTAGTCAATTCCATATGAAATGCAATATTGTGTATTGTTCATATTTTATTTCTAAATTTTAAACAAACTCGCAGCAATAATTAAACTTTTCAATTTCTTAAACAAAAATAGAAATGCGCAACAAAATTTCAATTGGCAAAACAGCTGACTTCGGAAATTCGAAATTCCTATTCCCCAATTATTCTTCTCCCTAGGAGAACAGAATTGGAGGAATTTTTCTGCGGGAATAAAAAAATCCGTGAGAACAAAATTCCGCGAGAATATTTAGAATTGGTCTGATTATTCGTATTATTGAACTTTTGTCATGCCTTCCGCAAGCGCAGCTATTTGCTATTCTAATAAACATGTTTTCTTTCTATTCATAAGGTATAGAGTTTCGTGGGTTCTTTGTTCTTTTTTTGGGTGATGTTAAGTTAGATAAATTTAAAATATTCACAGTCGAATTAACATGTGATACACATATGTACTTGATTATATAACAAGTAAGGAAGGTTAAGTTCGGGTGTAACCGAACATTACATACTCAGTTGAGAGCTATGGTGACAACATAAGGGAAAATAACCATGTAGGAAAATGAACCGAGGGAAATCCTGGAATGTGTTTGTATGACATGTGTATCAAATGAAAGGCATTAAAGAGTATTTTATGACGCCATTTAGGGATATAGCCATAAAGGTGGATCAGGGTTGACTCTAGAATGCGTTTGTACGATATGGGTATCAAATGAAAGGTGTTAATGAGTATTTTAAAAGGGCGTGGACCTAAGTTCTATAGATGGACGCCTTTTCGAGATATCGCCGTAAAGATGGACCAGGGGTGACTCTAGAATGCGTTTGTTCGATATGGGTATCAACTGAAAGGTGTTAATGAGCATTTTAAAAGTGAGTAATCCTTAGTTCCATAGGTGGACGCCGTTTCGAGATATCGCCATAAAGGTGGACCAGGGGTGACCCTAGAATTTGTTTGCACAATATGGGCATCAAACGAAAGGTGTTAATGAGTATTTTAAAAGGGAGTGAGCCTTAGTTCTATAGGTGGACGCCGTTTCGAGATATCGCCATAAAGGTGGGCCAGGGGTGAGTCTAGAATTCGTTTGTGCAATATGGGTATCAAACGAAAGGAGTTAATGAGTATTTTAAGAGGGAGTGGGCCTTAGTTCTATAGGTGGACCCCTTTTCGAGATATCGCCATAAAGGTGGACCAGGTGTGACTCTAGAATTCTTTTGTGCAATATGGGTATCAAACGAAAGGAGTTAATAAGTATTTTAAGAGGGAGTGGGCCTTAGTTCTATAGGTGGACGCCTTTTCGAGATATCGCCATAAAGATGGGCCAGGTGTGACTCTAGAATGCGTTTGTGCAATATGGGTATCAAACGAAAGAAGTTAATGAGTATTTTAAGAGGGAGTGGGCCTTTCTGCACCAGGGGTGACCCTAGACTTTGTTTGTACGATATGGGTATCAAATGAAAGGTGTTAATGAGTATTTTTAAAAGGGAGTGGGCCTTCGTTCTATAGGTGTTCGCCTTTTCGAAATATCGCCATAAAGGTGGACCAGGGGTGACTCTAGAATGAGTTTGTACGATATGGGTATCAAATTAAAGGTATTAATTAGAGTTTTAAAAGGGAGTGGTGGTAGTTGTATATGTGAAGGCGTTTTCCAGATATCGATCAAAATGTGGACCAGGGTGACCCAGAACATCATCTGTTGGATACCGCTAATTTATTTATATATGTAATACCTGCCAAGATTTTAAGGGTTTTTTATTTCGCCCTGCAATACTTTTTCATTTTCTTCTACTTAATATGGTAGGTGTCACAACCATTTTATAAAGTTTTTTCTAAAGTTATATTTCGCGTCAATAAAACAATCCAATTACCTTAACATATTTCATCCCTTTTTTCGTATTTGGTATAGAATTATGGCATTTTTTCATTTTTCGTAATTTTCGATATCGAAAAAGTGGGCGTGGTCATAGTCGGATTTCATTCATTTTTCATACCAAGATAAAGTGAGTTCAGATAAGTACGTGAACTGAGTTTAGTAAAGATATATCAATTTTTGCTCAAGTTATCGTGTTAACGGCCATGCGGAAGGACAGACGGACGACTGTGTATAAAAACTGGGCGTGACATCAACCGATTTCGCCCATTTTCACAGAAAACAGTTAGCGCCATAAAATCTATGCCCCTACCAAATTTCAAAAGGATTGGTCAATTTTTGTTCGACTTATGGCGTTAAAAGTATCCTAGACAAATTAAATGAAAAAGGGCGGAGCCACGCCCATTTTTAAATTTTCTTTTATTTTTGTATTTTGTTGCACCATATCATTACCGGAGTTGAATCTTAACATAATTTACTTATATACTGTAAAGATATTACATTTTTTGTTAAAATTTTACTTTAAAAAAAATTTTTTTTTTAAAGTGGGCGTGGTCCTTCTTCGATTTTGCTAATTTTTATTAAGCGTACATATAGTAATAAGAGTAACGTTCCTGCCAAATTTCATCATGATATCTTCAACGACTGCCAAATTACAGCTTGCAAAAGTTTTAAATTACCTTCTTTTAAAAGTGGGCGGTGCCACGCCCATTGTCCAAAATTTTACTAATTTTATATTTTGCGTAATAAGTTCAACTCATATACTAAGTTTCGTCGCTTTATCGGTCTTTTGTAATGAATTATCGCACTTTTTCGGTTTTTCGAAATTTTCGATATCGAAAAAGTGGGCGTGGTTATAGTCCGATATCGTTCGTTTTAAATAGCGATCTGAGATGAGTGCTCAGGAACCTACATACCAAATTTCATCAAGATACCTCAAAATTTACTCAAGTTATCGTGTTAACGGACGGACGGACGGACGGACGGACGGACATGGCTCAATCAAATTTTTTTTCGATCCTGATTATTTTGATATGTGGAAGTCTATATCTATCTCGATTCCTTTATATATGTACAACCAACCGTTATCCAATCAAACTTAATATACTCTGTGAGCTCTGCTCAACTGAGTATAAAACAAGTAAGGAAGGCTAAGTTCGGGTGTAACCGAACATAACATACTCAGTTGAGAGCTATGGAGACAAAATAAGGAAAATCAATCTGGGGTAACCCTGGAATGTGGTTGTATAACATGTGTATCAAATGAAAGGTATTAAAGAGTATTTTAAGAGAGAGTAGGCCATAGTTCTATGGATGAACGCCATTTAGGGATATCGCCATAAAGGTGGACCAGGGCTGATTCTAGAATTTGTTTGCACGATATGGGTATCAAATGAAAGGTGTTACTGAGCATTTTAAGAGGGAGTGGGCCTTAGGTCTATCGGTGGACGCCTTTTCGAGATGTCCCCATTAAGGTGGACCAGGGGTGATTCTATAATGTGTTTGTACGATATGGGTATCAAATGAAAGGTGGTAATGAGTATTTTAAAAGGGAATGGGCTTTAGTTCTATAGGTGAACGCCTTTTCGAGAAATCGCCATAAAGGTGGACCAGGGGTGACTCTAGAATATGTTTGTACGATATGGGTATCAAATGAAAGCTGTTAATGAGTATTTTGAAAACGAGTGATCCTTAGTTCCATAGGTGGACGCCGTTTCGAGATATCGCCATAAAGGTGGACCAGGGGTGTCTCTAGAATGTGTTTGTACGATATGGGAATCAAATGAAAGGTGTTACTGAGCATTTTAAGAGGGAGTGGGCATTAGGTCTATAGGTGGACGCCTTTTCGAGATATCGCCATTAGGGTGGGCCAGGGGTGACTCTAGAATGTTTGTACGGTATGGGTATCAAACGAAAGGTGTTACTGAGCATTTTAAGGGCGAGTGGGCATGAGGTCTATAGGTGGACGCCTTTTCGAGATATCGTCTTTAGGGTGGGCCGGGGTGACTCTAGAATGTGTTTGTACGATATGTGCATCAAACGAAAGGTGTTACTGAGCATTTTAAGAGGGAGTGGGCATTAGGTCTATAGGTGGACGCCCTTTCGAGATATCGCCATTAGGGTGGGCCAGGGGTGACTCTAGAATGTTTGTACGATATGGGTATCAAACGAAAGGTGTTACTGAGCATTTTAAGAGGGATTGGGCATTAGGTCTATAGGTGGACGCCTTTTCGAGATATCGCCATTAGGGTGGGCCAGGGGTGACTCTAGAATGTGTTTGTACGATATGGGTATCAAATGAAAGGTGGTAAGGAGTATTTTAAAAGCGAGTAATCCTTAGTTCTATAGGTGGACGCCTTTTCGAGATATCGCCATTAGGGTGGGCCAGGGGTGACTCTAGAATGTGTTTGTACGATATGGGTATCAAATGAAAGGTGGTAATGAGTATTTTAAAAGGGAGTAATCCTTAGTTCTATAGGTGGACGCCTTCTCGAGATATCGCCATAAAGGTGGACCAAGGGTGACTCTAGAATGTTTGTACGGTATGGGTATCAAACGAAAGGTGTTACTGAGCATTTTAAGAGGGAGTGGGCATTAGGTCTATAGGTGGACGCCTTTTCGAGATATCGCCATTAGGGTGGGCCAGGGTGACTCTAGAATGTGTTTGTACGATATGGGTATCAAATGAAAGGTGGTAATGAGTATTTTAAAAGGGAGTAATCCTTAGTTCTATAGGTGGACGCCTTTTCGAGATATCGCCATTAGGGTGGGCCAGGTGTGACTCTAGAATGTTTGTACGATATGGGTATCAAACGAAAGGTGTTACTGAGCATTTTAAGAGGGAGTGGGCATTAGGTCTATAGGTGGACGCCTTTTCGAGATATCACCATTAGGGTGGGACAGGGGTGACTCTAGAATGTTTGTACGATATGGGTATCAAACGAAAGGTGTTACTGAGCATTTTAAGAGGGAGTGGACATTAGGTCTATAGGTGGACGCCTTTTCGAGGTATCGTCATTAGGGTGGGCCAGGGGTGACTCTAGAATGTTTGTACGATATGGGTATCAAACGAAAGGTGTTACTGAGCATTTTAAGAGGGAGTGGACATTAGGTCTATAGGTGGACGCCTTTTCGAGATATCGTCATAAGGGTGGGCCAGGGGTGACTCTAGAATGTTTGTACGATATGGGTATCAAACGAAAGTTGTTACTGAGCATTTTAAGAGGGAGCGGACACTAGGTCTATCGGTGGACGCCTTTTCGAGATATCGCCATTAGGGTGGGCCAGGGGTGACTCTAGAATGTTTGTACGATATGGGTATCAAACGAAAGGTGTTACTGAGCATTTTAAGAGGGAGTGGGCATTAGGTCTATAGGTGGACGCCTTTTTTTTTTAGATATCGCCATTAGGGTGGGACAGGGGTGACTCTGGTATGTTTTTGTACGATATGGATATCAAATTAAAGGTATTAATGAGGGTTTTAAAAGCGAGTGGCCCTTAGATGTATATGTGAAGGCGTTCTCGCGATATCGACCAAAATGTGGACCAGGTGATCCAGAAAATCATCTGTCGGGTACTGCTAATTTATTTATATATGCAATACCACTAACAGTATTCCTGCCAAGATTCCAAGGGCTGTTGATTTCGCCTTGTAGAACTTTTTCATTTTCTTCTACTTAATATGGTAGGTGTCACACCCATTTTACAAAGTTTTTTCCAAAGTTATATATTGCGTCAATAAACCAATCCAGTTACCATGTTTCATCCCTTGTTTCGTATTTGGTATAGAATTATGGCATTTTTTTCATTTTTCGTAATTTTCGATATCGATAAAGTGGGCGTGGTTATGGTCAGATTTCGCCCATTTTTTATACCAAGAAAAAGTGAGTTCAGGTAAGTACGTGGGCTGAGTTTAGTAAAGATATATCGGATTTTGCTCAAGTTATTGTGTTAACGGCCGAGCGGAAGGACAGACGGTGGACTGTGTATAAAAACTGGGCGTGGCTTCCACCGATTTCGCCCATTTTCACAGAGAACAGTTACCGTCATAGAATCTATGCTCCTACCAAATTTGAGAAGGATTGGTAAATTTTTGTTCGACTTATGGCAATAAAAGTATTCTAGACAAACTAAATGAAAATGGGCGGAGCCACGCCCATTTTGAAATTTTCTTTTATTTTTGTATTTTGTTGCATCATATTATTACTGGAGTTGAATTTTGACTTAATTTACTTATATACAGTAAAGATATTAAATTTTTTGTTAAAATTTGAATTTAAAAAAATTTTTTTTTAAAAAGTGGGCGTGTTCTTCATCCAATTTTGCTAATTTTTATTTAGCACATATAGAGTAATAGTAGTAACGTTCCTGCCAAATTTCATCATGATATCTTCAACGACTGCCAAATTACAGCTTGCAAAACTTTTAAATTACCTTCTTGTAAAAGTGGGCGGTGCCACGCCCATTGTCCAAAATCTTACTAATTTTCTATTCTGCGTCATAACGTCAACCCATCTACCAAGTTTCGTTGCTTTATCTGTCTTTTGTAATGAATTATCGCACTTTTTCGGTTTTTCGAAATTTTCGATATCGAAAAAGTGGGCGTGGTTATAGTCCGATATCGTTCATTTTAAATAGCGATCTGAGATGAGTGCTCAGGAACCTACATACCAAATTTCATCAAGATACCTCAAAATTTACTCAAGTTATCGTGTTAACGGACGGACGGACGGACGGACGGACGGACATGGCTCAATCAAATTTTTTTTCGATCCTGATTATTTTGATATATGGAAGTCTATATCTATCTCGATTCCTTTATATATGTACAACCAACCGTTATCCAATCAAACTTAATATACTCTGTGAGCTCTGCTCAACTGAGTATAAAAAGAATATGTATTCAATACGATCGCGCAGTTTCGTGGAAACAGTTTCAAATATTTAATGATTTTGTTTGTCAAATATACATATATGTACCTATGTATGTGATAATTTAAGGTATGAGACTGGTAGTTTTTGAAATGTCGACATTGTACCAAGGTACTTAGTAAGATCCACAGCAATATAATGTATCTACGAGGGAACCAACATGTTGTAGTTCGTTGCTCTAAGGATAAATTGACTATTTTAGACCCACTGGACAACGTACAGCAACATAAAAAAGATATAGATATATACAGATATAAGGAGTATGTTTGCAGAATATTTGAACCAGCAAGAACTTAAATGCAGTCGTAATAGATTTGCAACGTTTTTCGAAAAATTTCGGAATTTACTACACCACACATCAAGTTATATTTAAATTTTCAACACGTTTATATTTTTTCGCTGGTATGAAACCTAGACCCAACAGTACCCGTCTTTTCAGTCTATGTGAGGACCTCACATATTAGTATGCCAATCGTGACTCACAAGCCTTCCCTCTTAAGACTCTTGTCTCTATCGTAAATTCATCAAGTGCCTCACCCTCCTTTGCCAATTCATCGCCATTTTTGGTACCTTATATCGTTTTATGATCGGGAACATAGTATAAATAAATTGTCCGGCCTGATCGAAGTATATCCAATGATTCTTGCATTTCAGGACACATTTGAGGCCGCCGGAACGTTTATTTCATTTCTTGTGAGCTTGATGGCGGTGAGTTTCAATAGAAAACAAACTCATCCTCTTTTGCTTATACTAGTTTCGGTGCTTATTGTATCATCTTCAGGGAGACAGTATCGTCTTTTTTTCTACTAGTTTCTATTTCTTTTTCCACTATCTCCAGGTAGACCGTACATATTTTCCAGAAGGATAAACCATCAGTTCAATTAATAAGAAATACAAAAATTAGATTCGTCTAGAAAACGAAAGTACAAGTGAGCAAACCGTAATATTTTTCATATATACCTACGACAGATACATATGGTTGAAACTCTGTACAATATTGTACTGATGTGTCTAATAGCAATTAATAAGAACAGGTGGGCGATAAAAATCCAAGCGACATATAAATATGTAAAAAAAATTCATTTATATAATCGGCAAATTGCCAAGAATTATGACCTTGAATTTGTTTGCTTATCAGTGGCGCTTATATAAGTGTTTTTGATAAATATCTATCTATATGAAGACGACAGTCATTTAAAAATAAACAGACACACATACTTATATGCAAATATGTATGTTAGCAATGGTTCAAGTTTTTGACATAATTGTAGATTGACATATCACAACAAATGACTTATTTTTGATGACAGCATATTGTGTAGGAATTTGAAAACAAAATTTTTTTTAATCTGTTGACTCATCAGTTGGTTTAGTTTATAATTATTAAATTTGCAACAATGAAAATTCTAAATCTACTTGGTTAGCTTTGGAAACAGCTGCTTGCTATTTTAGTGCCTTCAATGGACCAGAGACCTGTGGCCTAGACACTAAAAATTTTTCAGCAAATCTGTCATAAAAGCTTCACTAAAATAAACTTATTTTGCTTAGTGCCTCACTCACTGAACACATAAAGTCCTCAGCAAAAGAGAACGCCGTGAAACGAGGTCTTAAAAGATGCTTCCAAAGTGAAACAATTTGAAATTATTTGACAAATGACAAAAGTTGCCTAAGTACACAAGTCAGCCTGTCATTAAAGTAATCAAGAACAATAACAACTGAGCTGAAATCAGCTGAGCCATTGATATATTTTTATTATGTCGTTATTTGCAGTCGTCGACGTCGTTGTCGCCGTCATTGCTCCGCCTTCATTGTCGTCGTCACTGTGCTGTCATTGCTTTTGTTCGAATTGGAATTTGTATTTGGATTTGGAATTTCTTTGTTCGCGTCACCATCAACTCAACAATAACAGCAACAACAAATCAAGCGATGTACTTTAATATACGAAATAAAAAAATTAAAAAAAAATTTTTAGTTAAACGGTTTTATTGAAAACAATACTTACAGGAAGTAATAATAATACTAAAAGCTAGAAAATAATTAGGTAGGTCCTAGGTACTAGTCATCACATTCCTCATCAATCTAGGGCGTTGATCAGACATTAAATAAAAGCATTGGGCGTGTGAAATTTTTAAAATGTGAGGCGTAGCATAACCTTATTAAGGTTCAGTTGGTCTTACTTATGACTATCAATAGAAATTTGACACGTCCAACGCTTCTATTTAATTGTCTGATCAACGCCCTAGATTGATGAGGAATGTGATGACTAGTACCTAGGACCTACCTAATTATTTTCTAGCTTTTAGTATTATTATTATTTCATGTAAGTATTGTTTTCAATAAAACCGTTTAACTTAAAATTTTTTTTTTTTAATTTTTTATTTTCAAGTTTTTAGTCTTTATTTAATTGTCTATTATTTCTCATTCTATTTAGTTCATTAAGTGACTAATTATTACACGGACCTTTTCCTGACAATTTCTTACAATCTAAGTCCTCAATCCATAATCCCTCCAAAGACTTTACTCGACTCTGCGCCACGTATGCTTGTCCCTCCTCGAACTCCAAAATATTTCGATGTCACTTCCACCAGACTGTATGTAATATGTGTTCCAAATATGAGCAAAATCGGACCAAAAATAGATTTTTTTAATATCTCGATCCCTGCGTCACCTAGCGGCGCTTTTTTTTTCATAGGTCGCTTTCTATTCATGTATGTATTATGTGTTCCAAATCGGACCACAAATACGATTTTTTGAAATATTTCGATCCATGCGCCACCTATCGGAGTTTTTTTCATATTACTGCATTGTCATCGGGTTCTGAACTATATTTCAAGTTTGAAGTTTGATTATCGGGAAGTTACTTGAATTTTAATTACAAAATTCGTTCACAGCGACCGTGCAGCCGGCCTGTCAAGTCAAGCTAAATAACACCGTTTAAAAATAACAACAATATAAGGTTTAGCAAAACAAATCTAGAAATATAACAATATACATACTAATAAACGACACAAAGTAAAATCAGCAGCAAATTTGACGGTGTGTATAACAGCAACAGCAGCAACAATACTAATAAGAACATTACAATATGATGATATGGCTTTTTCCACAGTAACCTATCTTTAAGACTTAAAACAAAAAAAATCCTAGTTTATACTGCTGCTTATATTTTATACATTATACTAGCAGACCCGCAGACGATGCTCTGCCCTAGCTTTGGTCTATCTGCATTAATTTTAAGGTTTTACCTCTTACTCTTACTCCCTTTTCTTCTCACCACATTTTCCTTATCCTTTTATTCACTCTTCACTCTGCCGTTCTCTTTTTCTACGTCTCTTTCTCCCTTTTTTCCAGCCGCAGTCCCACCCCAAGTCCCAGTCCTAATCCATGTGCCAGTGGCAGTCGTACCAATTTCCCGAAAAAAGTGTCATAAATACTAATCTAGGCAAATGGCTACCTATATACCCAATTTCAGGTAAATCGAACCGTGAAAATAATTTTTTCGAATAGTTCGGCCCCTGGTTCACTTTCCGGAAATAAACTTCACAGGAACACTATCCTATCTTTCAAGTTGGATGAAACTGCATACGGTGTGCAAATTTTATTGAAATCGTTTGAGAAGCGTAGCAATACATCGCGGACAAACAACGTAACACGAACTTCATATATATTAAGATTATTCTCGAAACTGTCCTAATATGATACCTAAAGTTGTCCCGACACAGTCTTGAAATGATTCAGAAGTTATTCCGAAACGATACCTAAAAAAATGTTGAAGATATCGTGAAATTTACTAAGTTGGTCCCGAAATGAATCCAAAAATGATCCCGAAATGATCTCGTAACCGTCCTAGAATGGTTTAAAAGTAGTCTGGAAATTATCCTAAAACAATCATGAAATTGTTCCAAATTGGTTTTAAATTAGTCCTGAAATTGCCCAAGATTGCATCGAAATAGTTTCGAAATAATCTTTGAAATAATCTTGAATAACATGATGTGCCCACCTTTATTTGAATGGTCTGGTATGTCTTCTTCTTATGGGAAAAAACGATAAGTCCCGTTTTTACTTCCCTTTTTTATCGCAGCATGAATTCAATATGTTTTGAGTTGAGATTGGATGTTAATGAAACAAAATTTTGATATAGGACCATTTCGACGAACTGGCAGTGGGGATAGGGTGAAAAGCCACTTTAGGCATCAATCCATATAATGAAACTTTAAAACGTCAGCTTAAATGACACATCGGCCGCCATAAAATAAGCAATATGTCTAAAGAATGACATAAACCAAATAAAAACGTAAAATATAAATTATGTAAATATTTATTCAAGAGGCTTCAAATTGTATGAAATTGTTAATTTGTGAACAAAGCATTACTACATACACAATGTGCCAACAACACAAAAAACAATAGCAATAAAAAATTTAAAAGCAAACAATGACAAAAGTAAAGGTAAAGAAACCAATATATTCGTAAGAAAAACAATTACGATGTTAAATTAATTCAAAGAACAAATGAGAAAAATGCCCAAAAAAAATTTATGTAAAAATTAAAAACAAATAATGACAAAAACATGACACTGGCACTTTATAGCCTCAAAGATGTCCAAAACAACATCACATATTCGACACTCAGCTTAACATTGATAACAATAACAAAATCAAAAGCGTGGAGTGGAAAATACCAGCCAATTAAAAAAAAAAAAAAACAAACTGAACGAAATATAACATGGAGCATTGAAGCTATAAAATATCTGTAATGATCCATTATCAAAATATATAAAATAGCAATTAACAAATTGTAAGCGTTCCTTCAACTCCCACGCCGCACTACACTCTCTGCTGCACAATGGCATAACAAAACAATTGAGATATTCACGAAAAAAAATTACGAAATAATGTCGTGCGTTACCATTACAATGAGCTGGGAGGAAGATTTAAGCCACAGACTGCTTACAATAAATGAACGCTAAAACAGCGTAAAAAATTATAAAATTAAACAAAAAACAAAAATCTATATGCAAATTTTTTGCAACCCTCTTTAGAAAGATTTTGAGCGAAGAAACGTTCAGCATGATTGAAAGAAAATGTGACAAGAATAGAAAAGCTATTAGCATTATTAAGAGATTTTTTTTTATAAAATGTGTAAATTCGTGTCAAAAATGCATTGATCAGGTATGAGAGGGATGAGTAAGCGCGCATATTCATGAATATAAATTTAACAAAGGATAGCCCATTCATTTTTGATAGAACAATACGTATTCTAGACGATTTACATCATATCGGATCAAACGGATCAATGCTTATTAACACGCTTACATTAGCTTCATTGTATGTATGCTTGTTTGTAACTCTCTAAGCTAGGAGCGCAAAGAAGAGTTAGACCCATCTAGCGGCAATTATTGCCAGTGGTTAAATAACTCGCTTAATAGCGGAGACACGAACCACTGTGCTACGGTGCTATCAACATCAAATATCTAAGTGGATTGTAGATACTAAAACGGCACCATACTTGCGTGCTTTTTTAGTTCTTAAACTATATTTATTTTATTTTAGAAGAATGTTCCCAAAAAACATCACACAAGACTACCACGCAGGGTGGTACCGATTTTTTAATTCTATATATATGTTCATATTGTTCAATATTGTTGTAAGTGTAATTTAATTTTTTCATGTTAATTTCTATGTGTTGTGACATTTTGTTACTTTATTTATTTGAAAATAAAAATAGCGTAGTCCCTGAAGAGGCTGAAATATTCAGCGAAACGTCGGACGAAAGGTAAAATAAATCTTTATTTCTACCCGCAAATATGAGATCAGACTAAAAAATATATAAATACTAACAGACCCGGCAGACGTTGTTCTGCCCTAAATTTGGTATATCTCCATACATTTTAATAAGCTTTTTCCGTCTAACTCTGCCCTCGCCCCTCTACGTTTTTTCCTAATCTGTGTATTCACTCCTCCCTCCGTATTTTTCGCTTCATCTATCTCCATCTTCGTCTCATTCCATTTCCTTCTCAGTCTCCTTCTCTTTTTTCTCTTCTCTCAAGTTTTTCTCATTATTCTTCATATCTTATTGCCAGTCCCAGAGGGTAGTATGTATTTTGTTCCAGTCCCATTCCGAGTCTCAGTCCCAGTCCCATTCCGAGTCTCAGTCTCAATCCCAGTCCTAATCCCAGTCCCAGTCCGTCTCTGGTCTACTTCCCGGAAAAAAGCATCGTAAATACTAATATAGGCAAATTTATATACCAAATTTCAGGCAAATCGAATAGGAGGTATGTAAATAGGTATGTGGGTATTATTGATTCATGTCTTTATTTCGGTATACAAAATTATCTATAGTAAAGCACACATCAACAGCTTCAATTTGATACCCATAACGTAAAAACGCATCCTAGTGTTACCCTGATCCACGTTTTGGCATATATCTCGAGACCTTGTCACTAATACGGATGAAAACTACCCTGTATTAAAGCACTCATCAACAGCTTTCATTTGATATCCATATTGTATAAGCACATTCTAGGGGTGCCCGGGTCCACGTTTTGGCCTATATCTAGAGACCCTAGTCACCAATAGGTATGAAAACTACCCTGTACTAAAGCACTCATCAACAGCTTTCATTTGATATCCATATTGTATAAACACATTCTATGGGTACCCGGGTCTACGTTTTGGCCTATATCTCGAGACGCTAGTCACCAATAGGTATGAAAACTACCCTGTAGTAAATCACTCATCAACAGCTTTCATTTGATATCCAGCTTGTATAAATACATTCTAGGGGTGCCCGGGTCCACGTTTTGGCCTATATCTCGAGACCCTAGTCACCCAGGGGTACGAAAAATACCTAGTGTCAAAGTACTCATAAACAGCTTCCATTTGATACCCATATTGTACAAACACTTCCTGGAGTTACCCGGCTCCATGTTTTGGCCTATATCTCGAGACCCTAGTCACCCGGTATCAAAGTACTTATTATACAAACCTTCCCCATGGAAAAATACATAAGTACACCAATTTTCATAATAATCGGTCCAGTAATTTTTGAGTTCGTCGATGACATACATACAAACATTCATTTTTATATATGTATGGCTAAACCGATTTAGGATTTCAAAATCAACTAACCATCATCTCTCCTTCATGTATCTTTCCTAAAAATTTCATGACAATCTTTCTATCCGTTCTCGAGTTATGGAGTGACAATCAAAATGTACACTTCTTTTTATATACATATGTAGAAATGTAAGGCGCGATAACCTCCGAAGAGATTTTAGGCCGAGCTTCTCTTCCAATTTGTGTCGTGCTCCTTTTTAATTTTTCCTCCAAATTGACGGGACCTACTTGTTTTATGACTACTCCGAGCGGCATCTGCGAGGCAGATGAGTTTTCACTGAGAGCTTTTCATAGCAGAAATACACTCGGAGTGCTTGCCAAACACTGCCGAGGGGTGACCCCGCTTAGAAAATTTTTCTTCTAATTGAAAAACATTATTTCTAAAATTTTGATGTTGCTTTTCCCGGGGTGCGAACCCAGGGCATTCGGTGTGGTGGGCGGAGCACGCTAACATCACACCACGTTGGCCGCCATGAGATCAGACTAGCCTACTCAAAAAAATACAAGAACATAATCGAACTGATCGCAAAAATACAACATCACACGTATGTTTCTCTCCCCTCTCTCTCTCTCTCTAAAGTGCCTCAGTTGATTTCCAAACACCATTTTCAAAGCAGCATCAACAATTTTTTAATTAAAAAAAAGTTTATTTAAGCGGGGTCGCGTCTGAGCAGTGTTGGCAAATACTCCAAGTGTATTTCCGTTATGAAAAACTTCTCAGTGAAGATTCATCTACCTCGAAGTCGGAGTAAAACATGTAGGTCTCGTCCCGCCAATTTGTAGAAAAAATAAAAGGGAGCACGACGCAAATTGAAAGAAAAACTCTGCCTAAAATCTCTTCGGAGGTTATCGCGCCTTATATTTTTTTATTTAAAGCTTAATGTTAGAGAACGATTAGAAAACTGGTCGAAGTGTTCTTGGTGTAAAAAAAAAGATTCACAGGTTGAAAGAGATAGAATAGGCAGAAAAAACAAAGCTACCAAACAGCTGTAAGAAAAATCGGCTGACGTGAATCAAAGAGCTCACGTAAGAAAATCTCTTTGCTGTCAAAGGAGGCTTCGGTGATAATGCCAAAATCGTGCCAAATCTACGTAACAAACCAAGACGCACTGGGTGGAATATATGACTCGTCTTACAGCATACAATTACGAGATAAGACGCTCCAATAGAGACAGTTTAAGAACGTTTTGTATATTCCTGAGGCAGCAAAGTTTTATTAAGATTTTGTGAAGGAGCACAAACTAGTGGTATTGATTCCTAATTGCACTTATTCAATTATCGGAGACAAAAAAGAAATCACTCCACTGGCAGCCTTCTGTAAGACTGCCGTCTCGAGGGGGACGAGCTACTTCCACATCTACATGAATTATGAAGAATAGCCTCGCGTAAGGTGTTTTTATTTCCAAAATAGAAAAAGAGGAGCTTGGTGCAGTCTTGGTTTCAAAAGCAATTAAGTATAAACTATAAATCAAGGAGAGTTCAAAAGGACTGCAAGGTCTTTATACAATTATAACTATTGTTTACAGGTACTAACTGACTTGACTCACGACCTTTTTCTGAAATTAAAAACATTCTAAAAACAAATATTAGGATGCGAGTCTTAACTCGGAAAGTTTTGGTTGGATTTATTCCTGCACCGGAGTTAGCAATTTAGCGACGTTTCTTTTCCTGCTTAGAGAGAAAGGGTGTGGGAGGTGTGTTTAAATACACGAAAGCCACAGTTTCTACAAAACAAATCTGTCGTGTACGCTATTTATTAGAATGTGGCTGTTTGGATGTACAGATGCTCATCTTTGTGACTCAGCCACGCAGGGACGGCGCAACGGGACGGATTTCGATCAATAGATAGACAATGGTATGGCTGGACCCTTAGGCTTTATTTTTTTATAAAACAGAGAAGTATACGCCCCTTAGGACCAGTGGCTTCTTTTGGTTATTTTTTATGATATTTGACCAATGGATCATACAAATCCAGGCCTCACGATTTTGGGAAAGTGGGCAATACCAAACCCACTTCCCCTTTTCCACAGTTTTTTTGGATCAGCATAACTCTGACTTTATTTGACCTAGTGCAGTTAATATTTGGTATCTGGGCATGTTTTCGGGATCGTTTTGTAATTATTTCCAGATTACTTCAGACCGTTTCGGGATTGCTTGCGGGGAAGGAAATATCATAACTTTTCTGAGATTGATTCTGAGACCATTTTCGAACTATCTGAGGATAGTTTGTAATATTTCAGGATAGTTCCGCAATTCTTTTAGAGAACATTTCGGGATTGTTTAGGAAATAATTACAAAACAATTTAGGGATTACTTAAGGATTGTGGCGGGACCATTTAATAAATTGTTTAAGGATAATCTTGGGACTATTTGCAGCTCTTTCGGATAAGTTTGGAGTTGTTTAAGGGAACATTTCGGGACTATTTAAGTATAACTTCTAGATTGCTTTCGGGGTAATTTAAGGTTTGTTTCGCGATTCTTAACGGATCATTTTGGAACTATCTCTGGATCATTTTATGATATTACCGTAACCCTTCGGGATTGTTTTTGCGAACATTTTTAAAAATCGTTCTCGGGACACTTTTAGGATTGTTTTTAGGATTGCATCGGAACTATTTCGGGAACATTTTTTTCATCGTTTAAGCAACTAATTTATCGGCATAGACCAATATTATTGGGAAAGTGGGTCATATAAGTACATTTATTGAGACTCAAGCAATTTAGAATTTTTAGTTATTCCGACCGGGACCACAGGTAAAGGCTACTAAATAATAAAGAAGAAAAAAATAACGAAGTAGTAACAAATATTCTATATATAGTTCTTTGCTTTGTTAGCATCACATTTGAAGAGATTTAGGCAGACATCAAAAGTTCAATGAAGAAAAAATCGTGTTGCAGTTGTGTATTAAATCCCAACGATCTAGATATGTATGAAACTATAAACTCTAGCTCCGGCAGCATACCTTAAAGTGTACAGGTGTTTGTCGATAAAGTAACATTAGAGCCTATACTTATGACCAACATTATACGAAATATGCTCTGGGCCAATAAAGAAGAGAACTAAGTCAACTGTGAAACTTATCCATTGCGTCCAGCGAAAAATATATAGCGGAAATGTTAAAAAAATGTGCACCTACATAAAAATGATGGTGTCATGTTCACTTGTAAATTGTATCAAAAATATGGGCACAAAAAATTTTACGTGAACAAATTGGATGAAGCATCTATTCAATTAGCGCAATTCTTTAGCAACGAATTAATTGTGCTCATAAATATGTACAAAATTAAGTTATTTACGATGGTATGCCTGGACATGTGCAAGAAGTAGCCAAGTAAATAAATTTACTATTTACTTGAAAGAAATTTCTTAAAATGTGACACACGCCGAAATGTATATGATGACTGACGCATCAAGAAAGCACGAAAATATTTGGTCCAAAGCATCAACAACAACAAAAAACGCATAAAACAAAAATACACTCAAAAAATAACAACGCTACAGCACAGATATCATCCGATCCGATACTTATAATGGTTAATGTTAATGGGTAAGCAAAACAAAGAGCTATTAAAATATATATTAATATTGCATTTTTATTGTAATCGTCAATCGACTTCGACCCCGTGTCGCAGAGCAGTGGGACTGCCAACGCCATTTGCCATTTGCCAGCCACCAAGTGCATCAACGTCAGTCAGCAGAACAAAAGTTGAGTTGAATGGAGTAGAGATAAGAGCAGAAGCAGCAGCAGCAAATGAAACTCAACAACAGCCAAAAGAAGCTTGTGGTGCTCCCTTTATTCTTTGTCAGCAATTGGTTATCTGAAATCTTTGTCTTGGCTCGTGCTGCTGCCGTTACACAGATTGTTCGCTCTGCTCGCTGTTTACTGCTGCTGCTGATTGTTGTTGTCCATCGTCATTTGTACTTTTGAATACTACTGTCCAACTCAAATTTAACTCTATACAAAGAATGCCATAATTTTCTTATACATAAGTAATACATGTATGACAAGACGTTGATGCTTTCTTTGTGTCGCAAAAAACTTTTACGAAAATTGCTTCCTTCCTCAACCCAGCGCGTCAACTCAGTCCTAAGTAATTTGCTCAAGACGATTGCTATTCAAGTAATTTTCATAAATCTATTTGTCAAAATAATTGCAGTGCTCAGCCAAAGGCGAGCCCAAAATTTATAAGGCGACAGACAATGTACCGATGGACAGTTGCAACTTTTTTTTTTTGGTGTTGCTGTTCGCGGTGTTAATTTTTTTTGTTGCAAATTTTCGTGTTTGCCTTTGTTATTATTATGAGCATTTTTGACGCGCTGTTATTTTCGTCTTAATTGATTCTTTATTTGTCAGCTGGATGACTCTGACCAACAGTTGGCAGCTGCCAACCCAATTTTTGGTTCGGTATTGTTGTTGTACCAACAAGAGGCGCCTGCAGTAAGGAGAGATTGAAAATGGAAAATCGATGAAACAATACAACAACAAGAGCATTAACAAAATATTCAGCTATTCGAAGTCGCCGATAAAAATTCGAAATTCCAGAAAGTATTTAAATGAAGTTCATAAATTAGGTTGCTTCATTGTACTGGAAAAAAGTAATATGGATCGCGTTGTGTTTCATGAATTCAATAGAAAGGAGAGTTGAAAGAACTGGGAAGAAGAGAGGAAGGATTCGCTATAACTTCGAAAATATTTCAAGAAAATGTCCAAAAACTGGTAAAGTGATCTAGTATATATGAGGTAAATGAGTAGGCCCGGAAGAGGGAACTGGTGTAGAGGGGATGTCAGAGATGAGGTAGCGAGGTAGGGAGATAAAAAGATGAAAAGAGGGAGAGACAAGAGAGTAAGGAAAACGGCAGAGGGAAAAGAAAGGCGGCAAATGGATAGAAGAGAAAGGGAACAGGAAAGAAAACGGTTACGGAAAGGGTTAGAAGGAGGGTAGAAGAAGGGAGCAAGAAGAAGAGGAAAAAGAGGAAGAGTAAGAGAATGTGACAGGAAATGTCATAGGAAAAGGAATGAAAGATCAGTAGGACAAAAAATGGGAAGGGTGGTGGAGGGTGGAAAGAGAGTAGTTTGGGACAAAAGAAAGGGAGACAGGGGAAGACAGAGACCACATCAAGAGAAATAAAGGAGTAATGAAAAGGGGCTAAAGGAGTGGGAGAGGAATCAAAAAAGAAAACAGTGAAGAATAGGAGCCAAGGAGAGAGAGGGAGCAGAAAGCCTAAAATCGAGAGGAGAACAAGAAATGCTGAAAGCAAGACAAAGAGAACTAGGACGGGAAGGAAGGCAAGAAAAAGTAAAGGGGGAGAAGAAGCAAGAAACTTCTTTAAGCGCTAAAAATTTTGCATTTGCTCTCATTCATTTCATTTGCGTTATATGCGGTTGCAATTCTAAATTAGCTTATGTAAATTTCTAAAGACATATGTATGTATATATTATATTTGCCATTTATCTTACGATTGCCGTAGTTAGAGACACGATTTCGAATGTAATCTCTAAGCAATCTATTTTCTAAGTGGAATATCACCTTATCTCAGTTGCCTTTTCGAAAATGCTCTATCTCAGAAAACTTTTCTATTAAGCCCTATCTCAGAATTTATTGCAAAATCGCCCACTCTGAGCTCAAATTCAATGCATTTGGCAATAGCTGGGGCGTTTTGAAAAAAATTGTATGATGGGGCGTTCTTCAACCATATTCTGAGACGGGGCCTTTTGGAACAAACGAGATAGGGCTTAATAGAAAAGTTTTCTCAGATAGGGCGTTTTAGAAAAAGCAGCCGAGATAGGGGATTATTCCACTCAGCAGTTGATATGAAAGCTGTGAAAATAACAAAACTACATGTAAGTCTAAAAATTTCTTAAATTTTCTTAAAAATTTCAACTTTTCAAACACAACAGCTAGCCAGTAAACTCATCATCAACTATCTTAGAAAAGTCAATTTGAAATATTATTTTTCTTAAGCGAGAAAAAATTATTAAACTTTTAAGTGATTTACACAATTAACATTCTCTGACATGCTTTAATGAAAACAAATCCACTTATTCATTAAAAGTTTCAGCCTTAGTTAATATATTCCAATTTTAGACATTTCAAAAATTATGTCGCTCAATATATCTCCAGAGAAGAATCGAAAAGAAATGCACAAATTATCTAGATGACAGAAGCACTGCGCGTCTACGTTGAACTCAATTCGGCAGTGATGATGCTGTTGATTGGCATTCATGTATACAGTACATGTAAAAAGTATGTACATATGTCCTTACCTATATAAAAAGAAATACGAATTTATCTATTTTAAGCATTGCTATTCAATTTTTTTTCAAAAGTACTTAGAACACACACTCAAAACAGTAAAATATTAGGTTTTGTTAGAATGAGTAGATATTGCACAAACAAATTGTGTTTCACAGATATGGCTCCTGCTGGTGCAAGTCGAGAGCATGGATGTACAATGCCAGAACTAATTATTGACTTTTATTTGCGTATAATATATTTTTTTAATGAATTTTAAATAAAGAAACAAAAAAATACAACAAGTATATATTTTTATTTTTGTTTACACGATCCCAACATCGAAAAACAACGTAATAGTGGGAGTGTGCATACTCAATGATTGCTCATATACAGGGTGATTCAAATGTAGTTGGTTGTTTTTGAAATATGGGAATTAAAGTTAATGAGCCTGCCCCGTGCGCATCTTGCGCAACCAATATAAAAGTATCTTATCAAATATCAACAAAAATCAGCTGTTCTATAAACTTTCAGCTTGCGCTGCCATCTAGCGTATAATAGCAACTCCCGTTAATCAATTAAAACTCACTTGCGCTGCCTTCTAGCGTACAATAGCAACTTCCGGTAATACAGTGCAAATATTCACAATAGTGCCATAGTACCAATAGATTTCTTTGGGTGCTCACAATCGTTTATTTTTAACAATTTATTTTAATAAAATAAAGCTAAACAAAAGCACTACGACCAAAATTACCCAAAACTCGCTAATAGCCCGAATCTACATCTTTACAACCAAAACTTTATTTATAGATTTGGATTCCAAATAAGAGCGGAAAAGGGACCCGTACATAAAAACAGCAATTAGAAATAATATATATGATAGTTATATAGCAAAGACATGCGAGATGAGGATTGTTGTCTTATTGTAAAAGGATTTCTTTGTCAAATTTAGCATATAATTTTTCTCGTTGATATGAGGCGCAATCTCACGGGATTTTTTAGACGGGATTCTTAAATAATTGCACTTTAGTGAAATACCGCCAACAAAGCATGGATTTTATAAATTAAATTTATATACGTACCTATATCAAATATCTAAGAACACAAACGCATTTTAAAAAAAATATCTTTGTCGAAATACTTGTAAAGAAACAAACTATTTTTAATAAACACAAAAAAAATTATAAATTGGAGATCAATTTATTAACACCGCAAATTTAAATTAAAAAACGTTACAATATATATTTTATTTTTATTTTTTTCGAAAAAACAAAACAAGAAATCATTTTCACAGCCAAGAAATGTGATAAATACTTAACAGACATTTCTCTTACTCTAGAATAGTGGTGACCAAAATTGAAACTGTGGTAGTGATATAGTCGTTGATTAACGAACAACGAGACAAGACGTATGCACACATGTAATGAACAATGACTTCTTTCGATTATGATACTCTGCTTGTTGAGCGGCTACAAATAATAACAATAATATTTTTTCACCAGTTATAGAGTGATACACTTTGTAACACCAGCAAATTTTAAAAACGCCTTTCTCAGTTTGAATTCAATACGTTTTGAGCTACAATAGAACTTTGCTGAAACAAAGTCTGAGATAAGTAGGTCTCCAAACGAACTGGGAGATCGGACGTGTTCGAATTGGCGGCCGAAATATCAGAATATATGTATAGCCTTTTATTTTTATTGTGACCTTTTGAATTTTTTTCGTTTTTAGAAAATTTTATTATATTATCAAGATGACAAGACTCGACCGTGTCGGTATACTATGATGGTAATTCGGTCAGCTAGACGAAATGACAGATAATATTACCAACAATGGTAAGAAGGAATACTTAACATTAATTATTAAGAAAAACAATTTCCATATAAAGTAAAAGAGTATGCATAGAAGTGAAGAAATAAAATGAGAAAACACCCAAAAACAAAACCGGAGACATAAACAGCGAAAAAATTCTTAGCTATTAATGGACATTATTTTAGTAACAACATGAAATTGTTGCCTGTAAGTAGTTACGATAAATACCCAACAAAAAATTATATAAAAGATCTTAATAAATATAAAGTTGGGGACACGGATGCATGCTTCTATAATATTTGCTTATAAGTCTCATAAGTTAATCACATATACCCGATATGCAAATTTTTAAAATATGATCATATGCAAGACTTATTCTAAATGAGCTAACCAACGCTTACTTTGAATAGGGAAACAACTCCCATATATTTAATTAGCAAGACAGGCTCATACTGATTTATATATCGAGTTCAAAATTCAGCACCCGAAAGCTGGCTGATGAAGAAGTGAAATTCAAAAAAATGTTATATAAATCCAATGTCACTGATCAAGGTCTGTTGAGCGAGCCTAAAAATATTACCCACAATTTTGGTTTTATAACATGTTGTATATATGTACAAAATTGTGTATAAAACCAGCAGCACCAAAAAGGGCAATACTTAAGAGACAAATTACAAAGCCTGCAGTGGGGCCTTCAAGTGACTGAGTGGATAGAGTCATCTGTCATAAGGCCAGTATGTATGAAGGTGAACTCGAGTTCAAAACTCAGCACACGAAAAGCTAGCTGATGAAGAAGTGAATTTCAGAAAAATATCCTAGTAAACATCGCTGTGTGGAAATTTTGCAATTTTTCTCTAATTTCAATAACGGAAACGAATTCCTAAACGAAATTCTTTAAAGCAGGAAATTTTCTGTACCTAGCTTGAGTAAAAACTATCTAGGTTTGGAGACATTGTACATTTCTGTCTTTCTTAGACCAAATCAGCCTTATATAAGCTCCTCATTTTTAAGAGGGAAAAGAACACACTATGCACATTAGACTGGGTCGATTTAATAACCTATATCGCGCCATCGATTTTTCGATAGGATGTGGGCTCAGGAAAAAAAGTTCCACTACGCATACCCAAAAAAATAATTTTCGAGCCTGCAAAAAAATGGCGAAAGGGTAAATTTTTCGACAAAAACACTCCCCAAAACCCAAAAAATAGTTTTTTTTTTTTCAAAAACCGTTGTAAAAACGTTGGCGATAACAGTTTTTAAAAAAAAAAATATTTTTTGGGTTTTGGGGAGTGTTTTGGTCGAAAAATTGCATTTTTTTTAGAGGCTCGAAAATTATTTTTTTGGTTATGCGTAGTGGACCTTTTTTTTTGAGCCCAAATCCTATCGAAAAATCGATGGCGCGATGTAGGTTAACTTTCGTCCATACAAATCGACCCAGGTTAATGCACATACAAGTAAGCATGTATGTATGTACATATACATACATATCATAACAAAAAAAAAATAAAATTAGCAACATAAATTTGTAATCATGTTATATTCTTGTGGTCTTCTCAGTCTGTTTGTGCGTCTTCTGCAAAATCACTTCACCACATCACATCAATTGAAGACTCTCTCTCAGATGCCAGTTAAGATTGCTGTGATGCGATCAGTTAGTTGTGCCAGAAACTTGACGAAAGCGCTTATTTCATACCGTGAATACCGTAATAACAACAAAACAAATTGCAACAAATAGTTTTAAGAGCACAAACAGTTATAGAAACCGCCAAACCCAACAGAATTGGGTAATCAAAACAAGAGTAAAAAACAGTTTATGCTCTAGTTTGTGGCTTATAATTACTAGAGAATGAGGTGTGGGCTGAATAAGAAGTATAAATTATGTTATTTCAAATATACCTAAAGGAAAAGCAATGTTAAATAAACTAGAAATGTTAATATCGGAACTGTAAGGGGTTAATGTATTTTCAGCGCACCATGACATATGAGATTTAGAAGAGAGCTGAAAACATTTAAAAGCTGGGGTTTTGTCGGGTTTTAAACATATTTCTTAACACTTTGAGTGTCATTATGTTTGTTTAAGAATAAACCGGGTATATATGTAAAAAAAAAAATTGACATGCGATAAATATCCCAAAATAAGAGACTTTTTGACTTCGTAAATACTCAATGGTAGATAGTTCGAAAAAGAGGTTTCTTATAAAAAATTATTAAGCTTCACATCCTCCTCTTGAGAAGTTGCTTCTTGATATATCTAAAATGCACCTCAATATTAAAAAGATGTTTACTTTACTATAGGAACGTTGTATAAAATGTTTCCAGAATATGACGGGGGTTCCTTCATGGGACCGAAGATACTTTTTTACGTATCTAGTGGTTGACTTGGTTGTGAAAATTTTTGTAATGATTGTTCGATGAAAAAATCACGGTATACTTTTTTCTTAACTCATGTTTTCTCTTGCTGGATTTCGATTAACGGAGGTCGTGTTAATGTCGCCTCATGCTAGCTGTTCTTTAAATTCTTCTGAAACCATTTGATAATTATATGGAGGTAGTGCAGGAAGAGAAAAAAAATTAAAGATATTCTATTTGAGATGATATTAACTTAGTAATATATTCTCGATGGTCAAGAATGTTCTAATAGAGTTAGCAGAAGCTGACTCCTAGTAGGCCAGTGACTTCTATTGCGAATACAACATTATTGTAGAATAATTTTAAGACCGACAGTCTGGGGATGAATGAAATAAAAAATAAAAAAACCAAGACATTTTTCGAATATTAGAATTTAAAAAAAAAGAAGAAAAGAAACAAGAGACTGCAACAAAGGCTCAAACAATCAATCAAAGCCAAACTCGTTCGTTTAATAAAGTTTACGAAAACTTACTAACTACCACATTGCATACAAATGTAACAACAACGTGCTACTTCCAAACAGCTGTTTACTGCCAAGAGAGCTGCATACATGATCGATAAAGAGTCAAAATTCAGAGTCCACGCTTCAAATATACTCACAGTTTAATTTTAAGACCTGTTTTGAGACAGTAAGTCTTCTTTAAACAAATTTTCGTACAGACCTACATACACAAATAATTATATGAGACATACACTGCTGGCTGCTTGTCTGACAATGGTGATTATGTCAACAACATTCGAGTCGCACGACGGCTACCGGTATATTTAACACTAAACAAGCACACAACAAGTCAATAACGATTTGTTGCTAAGTGAGAGAGATCGTTAAAGCCAAGCTAAATAATATGGCTGCGCATGGCATCAGTCAAAAACGCCATCGGTAAGCAACATCTCAAACGATGGACAAGCAATGATGAGCATTTCCAAATGAATACTCTTTTGTTTGGTTTGTTGTTTTTGCTAATTAATATTGACATCAATTTAATACATATGTGCAAATGTATAGTGTTAATGTTGATTTTATTAATGATATTTCGTTGAACAACAATAAAAACAAGAATTGAGTTTGCGTGAAGACAAAATATTCAGTAAAGCGATTTGTGCGCAAGCTTTGGTTTAGCTTGTGCCTAGTACTATTCACGTTAAAAATATGTTTTTCATTTTCGAATTCGTATAATTTAGTAAATTTAATAAATTTACGGGTTTTACTCATGGTTTAACATTTTTTTTTTTAACATTTTTTGTGGTCAATTGAAATTTTGTTTGCATTCGATTTCTTTGTTTTATTTATTTATTGTTTTCTACAGTGGTCGTGGTCGTTGTCAAGCAGGTGTGACTCAAAAATTTACTGAAATTTCGGATAAAAACTTCATATTGCGCATTTTGGATTTTATATTTTCCATACAAACACAAAGTGAGAGAAACGAAAGACAAGCGAACTCAACTCAACTCTTTACCTGGTCTAATATAAAATAACTCGACTTTGTTTTATCAAAATAAATTTCATATCCGATTGCATTTGTCATTGTAATTGGTTCAGTTTATAAAAAATAATAAACACAATATAATATAAACTATGAAAAATGAGGTGACTGACTTTAAGTCCGAAACACTTTTTTTGTCCGCAATGAAAAACAATGGGAAATAAGGAAATAATAATTAGGAGAAAAATGTAAACCAAAAACAACAAAAACGGCAGAAAATAAAAAAAAAATTGTTAATAAAAAATGGGATCATGAAGACAAAAAATTTATCAGATAAAAAAAATAAAAAAACCAAAAAAAAAAAATTATTTAAAAAAATAAAAACTATAAACAAAAAATATATAGAAAAAAAAAACGAATTAGAATTTATAAAAAAACTTATCGGAGAGGTAAAGTTACAAAAAATAAACTTATAAAAAGATATGTACATACCTGAAAAAAGAAAACAAATTAAAATTTATAAAAAAAAGTATCAAAAAGATTAAGTATACATATATACAAAAAAATCTAATTAAAATTTCTAAACAAAATTACTGTAGCCCTTTATGTAAGTACACATTTTTTCCATTTTTATACCTTTCATGAAAATGAAATGGTATATTAATTTCGTCACGAAACCCAAAATTGTAAGTCCTTAAAGGAAAATAGATAGACCCACCATTAAGTATACCGAAATAATCAGGTTGAAGAGCTGAGTTGATTTAGCCATGTCCGTCTGTCTGTCTGTCCGTCTGTCCGTCTGTCTGTTTGTATGCAAACTAGTCCCTCAATTTTTGAGATATCTTGATAAAATTTGGTGAGCAGGTGTATTTGGGTGTCCGATTAGACATTTGTCGGAACCGGCCGGATCGGACCACTATAGCATATATCCTCCATACAACCGATTTTTCAGAAAAAGAGGATTTTTGTAATATCTTACTCAATTTAACAGATTGAAGCTTCAAACTTCACCATATACTTTCGTATAATGCACATATTGTTGCCTGAAAAAATTGATGAGATCGGTCGTATATATAGTATATATCCCCCACAACCGATTGTTCAGATAAGAAACTTTTCGTAATTACTGCCCTATTTTAAGAGCTAGAGGCTTCAAATTTCAACGAATGCTTACGTATATAGCATATATTGTTGTCTGAAAAAATCATACAGATCGGTGGTATATATAGTATATATATGGTGGTATATATAGTATATATATATATTTTCGCAATTTTAGCCCCATTTTAACAGCTAAAAGCTTCAAATTTCACCGAACGCTTACGTATATGGCATATATTGTTGTCTGAAAAAATCATAGAGATCGGTGGTACATATATTATATACCCCATATAAACTGTATTTTTTTGCCCCTTTTTTACGGCTAGAAGCTTCAAAATTCAAAACATTTCATCAAATAGTTACGTTTACGTCATATATTGTTGAAATACGTGATTCGTAGTCATATTTTTTACACGCAGACCACAAAAACCCTGAAACTTTGCATCCTCACACAAAGTACCTACCTATTTTTTATTTTTTATTTATCTTAAAAATCGTTTAGGTATGTAGATCTGTTCACTAGATATTTCTTATCTTATACATCCGATTATTCGGAGATTACGAACGGGATAAGATTATTGTTCAGCCCCATTCATGAATAGCCGAAGACAGTCCCGTCCTTACTTGTTTTAAGATAACTTCAAAATTTCAAATCAAAGCTTGAAAAGCAAATTTTTAGTTTTTATTGCAATAAAATTTTGAGTTTTTGACTCAAATTTTATTTTTTTTTACAAAACTTCAAGGTTTTCTTTATTTTCCTTCACTTTACTTCCTCTTAGATTTTTTTTCAGAAATCGAAAACATTTTATTAAAAACTTTAGGTTTTATTAATTCCACTAGCAAAAACTTTGCTTTTAATCAAAGTTAATAATTTCTATCAAAATGTATATTTAAAAAAAACTTTGTTTAATTAAATATTTATTAAAATGTGTATTGTTGTTTACGAAGCTTTTCGAACAGCCCTTTAATGTAGTCTCAAATGTATTAAGGCAACTCACTCAAACTCGCAATTGCCTCGTTACCACGGAAACCTTGAAAATTATATACTTTATTATATAAGTTTTAGAAGTTTACGAACTTTGATTGTGAGCTTTCATGAGTTAATAGAAGAACTTTTTTTGAAAAATATTTAGTGAAATACAGTTGTTGTAGATATGTGGTAATATTTGAGATAGCATAACAAAATAAATATGTATGCATATTTTAGGTATTTTTTGATAAATATACTCCCTGATGAAGATGAAGAAATGCGTCAAAACGCGTAAAAAGAGCTCAGCCGCTACACCTACAGGAGACCCGACCTACTGATTTCAGTATGAAGAAAAAACACAGTACTTAAAATAAACTTATCAGAAATAGAGGCAACTTATCCGAATCCTCACAAAGTATTTCTTTAGGAGAAAACATCAAACGTGAATCAGGTAATATATTTGTTTCTAATATGAAATGATGAGGTTTTAAGCATGTTCTATGCACTTACCAATAAACCAGTCTCCACATTAGGTATTAAAATTATGCGGGAACCATCCATGAGATTATTATCTTTTAATGTGCCATCCTGAAGTTCTCTGCAAAAGAAAAATATGTATAAATTAAAAATTTGTTTGTTATAAATAAACCTCAGCATAGCAGAATAATTGCGTATGAGGCGCAAGCATTGATATATTAAAAAAAAAATCTTACTAAATTGGTTTTATACTTTAGCAAGCAATAATTTTCAATATGCCTATATGTGCGGGAAATTTAGTAAACAAATTTACTAATTTCCCCTCCTGTTTTTTCCCTCACTAGGATAGGCACCTTGTCGTTGGTGTGAGGGCTTAGCCGAACTCCATAGCGCCCGACTATGAGGCGGAGCTGTTTAGGACAGACATCTACGCCGTTTCGCCTCACAGGAGGGCGGCGGGATGTCGGTGACCAAGAATTGCCAACCCCCTAATCCAGGGTGTTATGCGGAACGTGCCTATTGGACGATTTGCAGCCAGGGGATAAATTCGGCTGTATTCGAACGGAGCCTTCCAGATACCGGGCCACCTCGGGAAGTATTTACGGCCTTACCACAGTAAGGGGCGCTGCTGTGGCGGACGGTTCTTTCCCCGTATATAATACTGGACCGCTGAACCCGCCTTGTCGGGCAGGTGGTCGTACGACCAAGATGAACGACTCATTACCTGATTGTAATAAGGACAATGTAAAGAGGACTGAGTCGCAATCCAAGGACGACAAATACGAATTAAGCGATGCGTCGGACTCGGGGAACGAGAGTAGTGCTGATTCAATGAACTCCACAAATGAAAACGGAGTAGAAGAGTGGAGAAGGGTACGGAGCAGAGGAAATAAAAGAGCTCTCTCGCAGTACCGTGCAGCACTTGGGAGCAGTGGTCGACCCAACAGAAGTGGAGATCGAGCGCTTGGAATGGGCCCATGAAGCGGTAGAAGTAGGCCGAAGGCAGTTCAAAAGGTTTGCTGCGAGAAACCCTCGGTTCTGCAACCGGTACGAGGAGGAAGAAGCGTCGAATGGCAGAATGAAGAGGCAACGTTCGGCGGAAGGTGACAAGCCTGCTTTCAAGAGGCAGAAAAGACCCAGTCCTAGAGCCGCGAGGCAGGGCAGTCGCATAGACAAGACAAGTAGGCCCAAAGCTGTAAGACAGATGGGCTCCAATAGCGAGGTAGCAACTACCTCGAAAGCTGCGAGTCAGAGGGAAGTTCCAACTACTGAAGTAGGAGATAAGCCAAAGGGAGATAACGCTAAGACTCCGGCTTTCTCGGAGGCGCTAAAGGGAGTTAACACTAAGACTCCTGCTTTTCCCGAGAAGATGAGTGATGTGGCAGCAGTCACTGACTGTGGCGCTGGTTGATCGTAGCAGTCCTTTCGAACAAATGACTACTGACAGGTGGAGATCTGTGGAAAGGGAGCTTATTAGCTTAATGCTTAAGATGATGCGGGAACAACCAAGTAAGCCCCTTCCAACCTTTGATTCGGGGGGATGGTATAATGGTGTGAAGATGATAGCGTGCGACAACATGGCGAGCTTGCGGTGGCTGGAGGAAATGGTTCCAAACCTCCAAAGGCAAGGCACGAACGCGCGGTTTGAGGTGGTGGATAAAGCGCAAATCCCCACGTACCAAAAGTTAAGGTATGGATACCATGCGTGATGAAGTCTGAGGATACACTGCGACTTCTGCAGAATCAGAATCCGAACATACGGACACAAGATTGGAAGGTACATACTGTATCTCGGCCTACCGAAGATGGTCAGTTCTACATCTTCCAAATGAACAAGCAGGCGGAGGATATTTTGTACACGCAGCTTGGCAAAATGTCCTTTGGCACTGGCAAAATTTACATGCGGCTCAGGAAAAGAAGTCCCGAGGATAAAAACCCTAACACGCTAGAGGTGGGCGAAGTCGAAAAGGACGTCAAAAGCCTAAGGGAAAAAGACAGGTGTAGGTTCCCGACGTCACCACGAAAGTGCTAGAAGAGGACCAACCGCTAAATGGTGCTGTGACTCGCACAGAGGAACACCCGGCACAACAGTCACGAGAGGCTGAAGGGGGCCTCGAATACTCTAAACCAAAAGGGCAAGGCGAGGACGACGACGTCAAGACGAAGGTGCTGGAGGGGAACAAACAGCCCAATGGTGCTGCGAGTCCTACAGATAAACCTCCAACACAGTAAAGTAGCTTCGAGCGAACTCCTCCTAACCCTTGAGGAGGGTTCGTTTGACGTGGCGCTGATCCAGGAGCCGTGGCTCTCATCGGGAGGAAAGGGAACTACGCGCAAACGGAAGGACGGGTGCGAGCTGTAGTAATGGTAAGGAAACAGCTGCATTCATAAATGCTGCCTAATTACACCACTGAGGATCTCGTAGCGGTGGCCGTTGAGCAAAAGAATAAGCAGGCATTTATCCTAGCATACTGCTACATGGCTCATGCTGCGGAGGTTCCACCGATGGAGTGCACAAGGTTAGTACAGGAGGAAGGGCGCAAAGGGCGGTTGGTCATAGGCGCAGATGCAAATGCGCACCACAATGCGTGGGGAGGAACAGATACGAACGAGAGAGGCGAATCTCTATTTTGTTACATCCTGCAAACCAATTTGCAGATAGCCAACAGGGGAAAAGTCCCTACATACATTGGTCCAACATCCAGCAATGTTCTGGATATTACATTGAGCTCCGAGCGTGATATATCAAGGTATGATTGGAAGGTTCTTGATAGACCATCCTTCTCCGGCCATGCGTATATCAACTTCAGCATCCCCCTAAAGAGGGTAGAGAAGGGAGGAACCTTTAGGAACCCTAGGTCAACGAACTGGACTAAATTCCAGAAACATGTAGAAAAAAACTGGGACAACCCAAAGAGGTTGCTAATGTAGAGGAACTGGAGGAGTCGAATGAATTCCCAACAAGGACGCTTATGACTGCGTATAACAAAGCTTGCCATCTAAGAAGATTCAGAGGAAAAGCAAAGCCGCCATGGTGGAGCAATGAGCTGAGTATTCTAAGAAGACAGGTAAAAGAAATGTTTAACCTCGCAAAGACCGCGGAAAGCGAAGCGTGTCGGGACGAGTACAGGGATCTACTGAGGATCTACAAGCGTGAAATTACCAGGGCGAAGAGAAACTCATGGAAAAGTTTCTGTACGGACATAGAGTGCTCCAGCGAAACAGCACGGTTGAAAAAAGTCCTAGCAAAGGGAAACATAGTCCAGGGACTAATAAAGAAAGAGAACGGGGAATGGTCATGTAATAGTGAGGAATCCCTTGAGGTGCTTCTCGATACACATTTCCCATTGGGAGACGGTTTAGAAGAGCCAGTAGACATCACTCACACTTCGATCACGGAGCTAGTAGTGCCGGGCTTGGTGACCGATACCAAGATCGAGTGGGCAGTGAAGACGTTTTCTAAGTTTAAATCGCCGGGCCCAGATGGTATATTCCCGGCCATGCTACAAGTCTCAAGTAGGGCGGTCGTGGAATGGCTTAAAATAATATTCGATGGGTGCATAAGACTGAATCATGTACCACACTCTTGGAGAACTGCTCGTGTAGCTTTCTACCAAAGGCGGGGAAGATCGGTCACGTGTATTCCAAAGACTATAGACCCATTAGCTTAACATCATGTCTGCTCAAAACCTTTGAGAGGCTGATAGATGTGTACATAAAGTCCAACGTGGATGAAAAGCTGCTCTCCACAACACAGCATGCGTACACCAAAGACAAGTCGGTAGACACCGCATTGCATAGGGTGGTAATAAGCATAGAGAAATCCTTGGAATATAAGGAGTATGCTCCAGGAGTCTTCTTGGACATTACCGGGGCTTTCAATAATGTTGCAAAATGGGCGATTATGGATGGTCTTAATTACATTAAAGTACATCCTGCCTTAATCACATGGATCGGCTGCATGTTAAATTGCAGAAAGATTACATCACAATGGGGATTGTACGAGGCCACGAAATCAGTGGGCAGGGGCACGCCGCAGGGAGGGGTGCTATCACCTCTGCTGTGGACGTTGGTCATCAACCAACTGCTCAGGCAATTCGATGAGGGACCCGTAAAACTTACGGCTTACGCATATGACGTTGCTATTGTCATAAGTGGAAAGTGTCTTCCAACGATTAGTTCTTTGATGGATCGGGCGCTTTGGGATATTCATACCTGGGCATCTAATGTCGGGTTGAAAGTCAATGCGGAGAAGACGGGTATGGTCTTGTTTACAAAGAGGTACAAGGTCCCAAATTGGACCAGGCCTAAGTTAGGAGGGGTGACCTTACAGGAGAAACCTTGCACAAAATATCTAGGAATCATCCTAGACAGAAAGCTGTCATGGAAGCTCAACGTGGAGGAGAGGGTCAAGAAGGCCTCAACGGCACTCTATGCATGTAAAAGAATGCTGGGGTGTACGTGGGGCCTATCGCCCTCTCTTTCTCATTGGGTCTTTACAGCGATTGTGCCCTGAATAAAACACCGACGGCTGCACTGTATGCCATTCTGCACATTCCACCTGTAGACCTGGTAGCAAAGAACAAAGCATTAACGACCGCAACCAGGCTCGGTGCCTAGGGGCAGCTTGAGCGCCGACCATATGGCCATAGTAGTATAGCGTCATCAATCACAAGACGAACAGACTACCTGATTCCCTATCTACGCTTCGAGGGAGATCTTAAGGCCACAATAGAGGTGGACGGTTGGCGCAAGGGTGCGCAAATGGCGGACGAGGCGATACATGTGTACACAGATGGTTCAAAACTAGTGGAAGGAGTAGAGTCTGCGGTATACTGCGCTGATCCGGAAATAAGCAGATCCTAAAGGCTGCCGGATTACTGTAGCTTTTTCCAAGCGGAAATATTAGCCGTAACCAAAGCGGTAGAAACCCTGGAAGAGAATAGCTTAAGCTGCAACCGTGTTAACTTTTATATTGACAGTCAAGCAGCAATAATCTCGCATAGCACAGCATCTAAATGCGTGTTAGAGTGTAAGCAGTCTCTGGAGAGAATCGGGACAGGAGAAGCATACATCTATATTGGGTCCCAGGGCATATGGGAATAGATGTGAATGAAAAACCGGACGAACTAGCTAAAAAGGGCGCATCCCTTAAGCTTGCTCCGTAAACGTCCCAATTAGATTGGGCGAGATTAAGCGAAGGCGAGAGGTGCACATGACTGACCAGGCGGGAAAGGCGTGGGTTCAAGCGCGGGGCTGTAAAGTGTCGAAGATTATGTGTAGGTCTTACAAGCTTAGATTAACACAGTTGCTTCTATCATTAAAAAGAGAGAACTGTAGACTCATGACGGGTATTCTGACTGGACACTGCCTTCTGGCGTCACATGCCTTTGAATTAGGCTTGGTCAGTGATATCAGATGTAGGAAGTGCAGGTTGGAGGAGGAAACGATCGAGCACGTTCCGTGCTCGTGCCCTCACTTGCCAGGCTAAGACTTCAGCTATTAGGAGTGATACAGCTGTCAGATCTAGAAGCAGCAAGTGGCTTAAGTCCTAGGAAGCTTCTAGTATTTGCCAAGAGGACGGAGTTATTTTATTATATAGGTCCTGGTTTTTGATAGGGTTTTTCAGTTTGGTCGTTAAAACAAACTTCTGGTAACACTACGGACTTAATCAGTCTATGTGAGGTCCTCATCGACCGGCCAGTTCAACCTAACCTAACCCAACCCCCCTGTTTTTGTTATTATTCTTTATTTCGAACAAAAACTTCGAAGCTTCGAACAAAAACAAAGAATTTTCAAACCGAAAATTAAAATTATCAACAAAATTACATACATAGTATATCAAAAACAAAATGTACAGTTGACGCTATTTCAACTTGAATGATATTTTGTGAGTATTTAAAAATTTTTGACGATTTTGCATTTTATTTGCTGAACAAAAAATTCCGAAATCGAAAATAAAAACAGCGTGAACTTCTCAAAGAAAAAAACCAAGAAGAAAATAACTGCATTGTAGAAGTCAAGCGCGAATAACAAACAATGAAAAAGACAGCTGATAAAGCTTGAATTTGATTAACCTTTTATTTGCATTTTGGTGTTGCAATTTCTTTATTTGTTGTGCAAATATTTAAATCAAAAAAAGAGACTTGAGCAAAAATCGCCTACTAAAGCTGGTTTATAAAAATGCAAGCTTATTTAAAAAAGTATGCATGTGCATTGGGGTGGTTCTATTGTGTGACGCGATTTTTCGATATCGTTACAAGCATATTCGAACACTGCATGAAAAAATGTTATTCTGAGCAAATGCTTACTTTTTATGCATTAGACCCTATATGTAGATTCTTCGGAAAACGATTTGCCCAAAAAAGGTTCACTCTAATGCATATACAAAATGATTAAAAAAATAAAATTGGACGCTATTTTATTGAAAATAGTTAATTTTGTTCGAAAGCTCGCTATATAAAACAAGTAAAGGTGTCTAAGTTCTGGTGTAACCGAACATTATATACTCAGCGTGAGCTTCAATTGTACATTTCATTTCAGATAAATTACTTTTCTACATAACACGTGGCACCGCCCGTTTAAAAAAAAATTTCTCCCCATTTCCTCTTACAATAAAACTTGATAAGTGAATTATCATTGATTCAAAACTATTTTTTGCTAAGGTATAGCTCATTATTCTAGTCTACGACCCTTTTAAACTTGTTTTATATCTAAGTGGCCGTGGTTTTTAACCCATCCCGTCCGTTTTTACTAAAAATACTTTCTGCTACAAGGAAAATATGTGTACACAATTTTGTTACGATATGTAAATTTTTCTTCGAGTTATGGCTCCCGAAACAAAGAAAAGTGCTTAGTCATAAAAGGGGCGGTGCCACGCCCATTTTTTTAAATTTGAAGTCTTTCCTATTTATTGTTATAAATCCACTTGGGAAATGAAATGCCATTGATATCAAACTCTCTTTTGCAAAGATA